>NC_134357.1:516048023-516162726 GCF_048569485.1 Anomaloglossus baeobatrachus
TAGGGGCGGTGTGTCCCGGGGCCCGGTGGGGGAGGACTGATGGCGACGGTGTTGTTGTCGGGGTGCAGGGCACCGTGCTGCGGTGTAGTGTCGTGCCCGGATGGCACTGGTGTACTCACTATTAATTCACACTCAGAGTCACTGGTAAACCAAAGTTCGGGTATGGTCGGGTCCCGCAGCCGGCTGCTTGTGTCCCCTGCGAGGTTGATGGTGGCCCCTTTCCCTTGCATCTCTTGTTGTGGTATTTCAGCTCTCCTGCCTGGACAGTGGTAGCCCGCTCCCTGGCGTTGAGGTGCCGGAGGAGCCCTCGGTTGCCCGCAAGCACTGGCCCGTCGGGTGTTTGGCCCTTGGCGGTGGCACTCACCCGGTATCGGTGGGCTTTTGGCTTCTTTCGGGACTTTGGGTGTGGATGAACCCGTGAGGTCCAGCCAGCAATTAGTCAATTTGCCTAAACTCAGTGGCTTCTAAGCTAGGACGGGGTCTGTGTACCTGGTTTCTGGTGCTCTGGTACACGGTTAACTCCCCGGTTCAGGGCCGGCGGGCTCCAACCCTGGCCCGGTCCCTACGGTTTCATAGTATCATAGTATCATAGTATCATAGAGTCTCCCTTCAACCGTAAAAACTAAGTCCATCTAGTTCAAGCTGTAGCCTAACATGTTGATCCAGAGGAAGGCAAAAAAAAAAAAAAACCCTAATGTGGCAAACAAGTTCCAATGGGGAAAAAATGTCCTTCCTGACTCCACATCCGGCAATCAGACTAGTTCCCTGGATCAATACCCTGTCATAAAATCTAATATACATAACTGGTAATATTAATTCATAATGAATATTTTTCAAGAAAGGCGTCCAGGCTCTGCTTAAATGTTAGTAGTGAATCACTCATTACAACATCATGCGGCAGAGAGTTCCACAGTCTCTCTGCTCGTACAGTAAAGAATCCTCGTCTGTGATTATGATTAAACCTTCTTTCCTCAAGACGTAGCGGATGCCCCCGTGTTCCAGTCGCAGGTCTAGGTGTAAAAAGATCTTTGGAAAGGTCTCTGTACTGTCCCCTCATATATTTATACATTGTGATTAGATCCCCCCTAAGCCTTCGTTTTTCCAAACTAAACCCCAAGTTTAATAACCTGTCTTGGTATTGCAGCCCACCCATTCCTGTAATAATCTTGGTCGCTCTTCTCTGCACCCTCTCCAGTTCAGCTATGTCCTTCTTATATATCGGTGACCAGAATTGTACACAGTATTCTAAGTGCGGTCGCACTAGTGACTTGTACAGAGGTATAACTATATTTTTTTTCATGAACAATTATACCTCTTTTAATACATCCCATTATTTTATTAGCCCTGGCAGCAGTTGCCTGACACTGTCCACTAAAGTGAAGTTTACCATCCACCCATACACCCAAGTCTTTTTCTGTGTCTATTTTACCCAGTGTTCTACAATTAAGTACATAATCATAAATGTTATTTCCTCTACCCAAGTGCATGACCTTACATTCATCTACATTAAACTTCAATTGCCACTTCTCAGCCCAATCCTCCAATTTACATAAATCTCCCTGTAATATAAAATTATCCTCCTCTGTATTGATTACCCCGCATAGTTTAGTATCATCTGCAAATATTGAAATTCTACTCCGCATGCCCCCAACAAGGTAATTTATAAATATGTTGAAAAGAAGCGGGCCCAATACTGACCCCTGTGGTACCCCACTATGAACTGAGACCCAGTCGCTGGTTGCTGTACCGGTACTCCTGCAGGCGGCCACCACCATCTGCCTGCCTGACGTTAAGGGGATCCCAGGCTCCAACCTGGGTCCCTGACAACTCTGCAACTCCACTCCTCTCACTGTCACTGTACACTCTTCTGTTTGTATTTCCTGCCTCAGGGCAGTATTCTCCTCTGTGGGCGTGCCTTTCTGCCTGACTCCGCCCACCTGGTGTGCTCTACTGGCCCTGAGGAAGGCATCAGGTCTCCCTTTCGGGTGACTGATGTGTCCTCACAGGGGATGGGGGTGTGTGTGTAATGTGGTAGGTGTTGTTACCTGTGACCCTTGGGGTCCAGGGCGTCACACATGCTTCCCTAAATGTTTCACAGACATGGCCTCCAACAGTCTTCAGGTCAGAAAATGATGTTGGGCCCTTGACAACATGAAGTAACATACGCAGGTAGAAGTACTCTGCATTTGATGGATGAACAGTGTAGAC
Source organism: Anomaloglossus baeobatrachus (assembly GCF_048569485.1). Taxonomy (NCBI): domain Eukaryota; kingdom Metazoa; phylum Chordata; class Amphibia; order Anura; family Aromobatidae; genus Anomaloglossus; species Anomaloglossus baeobatrachus. The sequence goes on from NC_134357.1 coordinate 516,050,232, forward strand.
GCGACCAAGAGAATCATTTGCTTTGACCCCTGGATGACCTTCAACGTCAAGCCCCGGTTTCCTCCTTTCCAGTGTTTTTCTGGATGCGTTCCAAGTGTAGTACTTTGGTACATCACAGTAGAGAATTGTTTTTGCAAATGGATCTTGTTGACATAGTTCAAAAATGCCAAGAGGGTGGTTTTAGGTGTAGTTAGAAGCTGCTGGCGCAACTTTGCTGGGTCAAAGTAAATCCTCTGTCCATTTTCCAAGTGAACACTGAGATGCACAACTGGTGGGTAGCGCTCATGAATTGAGAACCCTAGTATTCTCCAAACAGCTTCATTGCTGCTGATGTACCTGCCCATCTGGAATGCCTGCACTTCATCAATAATAGGTCCATTTTTCTGGAGTTCAAAAACTGCTTGATCACTTTCTTTGTGGACATATTTGCATATGTACTTAATTGATTTCACAGAGTGGGAAGATTTTACGTTGATGTGGGCCTGAAAAATTTTACACAGCAAAGGATTGTAAGGCACCACCCACTTTTTGTCAATTTCTATCTATTGGAGTGATGTTCCAACCCGCATTTTGAGTTTTGCTGTGAAACCGCTATCCCCTGGTTCTCTTCTTCGGTAGACTGGATATCCACCTTGCCCTGTTTGTTTCTTGTACAAGGTTTCGTGGGTAATTCTTTGAACACCTGCCATCAACCATACAGGGACAACATTTTTGTTGAGCCTCCCACAGGGACCATGATCATGTTCTTTGCAATGGTGTCAAACAGCAATGTGTCACTCTCAGGGTCTGGCAATTCGGCACTAATGATATTGTCAATTTCAGTGGGCTGTAATTTGAGTTTGAGCCAGACTAAGATATGGGCATGAGGAAGGCCTCTTTTTTGCCATTCAATTGAATACATCCAGCACTGTGTCTCGCCATAAATGTGTGCTTTTGTAATCAAATGAATCATTTTTGCAACTTTTCTTTTAAAAACTCGTTCAATGATGTCATGGCAATTCATAGATTTGTGACCTGGTAACAGGTGCCCCCTGATTTCCTCCCAATCATGATTGCAAGTGAAGGTAATAAAGAGATCTGGATGGCCATACTTTCTCACATAAGTCATTGCATCTTGTGTGTATTCATACATGTGTCGTGGGCGTCCAGTGACAGTTGATGGAAGAATGACCATTTTACCCAACTCATTTGGATCAGCATCATTTGCCACAGCATCTCTAAGGTGAATGTATAACTCGGCTCTGAGCTTCTTTTGATTTAAATCGGATATACAGAAGACGTTCACTCTCGATCTTTGCATACATGTCAACAATGAATTGGTGGAAGAGCCGTCTGCATTTGAGGATGTGATTTTCTTCAGCAACCCTTGTCATGATCCTATACGCATAGAAGTCCATAGCTGACACTTCCTGTTGCAGGATCTGTCTGAGGTATTTCAAAGTGATAGCCATTCTGCCCCTGCCAAAAGATGATTGGATATTGCAGAGCATCATAGGACCTGCGAGTTTCTGCTACTCGTTGTAAACCATTGTTCCTTTTCTTAAGCATAATGTCACGGCTTTGAAACTCATTTCCCACAATCAAGATAGCTACCTCATCAAATGTGGAAGCATTGAAACGTTGCTGATGTTCACCTTGTGGTGTTATGTCAGCTCTAATTAGAATTTTGTAATCGTCACTTGGCATGCATTCAAGTGCAGTCTTGAAAAGTTGAACATATGGATTATTTAAAGAGCACCTCTCTTTAAATAATCCATCTCTGAGCCTCTGCTTCTACATTTCCCATAAAGTAGAGTTGAAGAAATTGAGGTTCTTTTCCTTGTATTGGAAGCAGTGAGCGAGCCAATTGAGTGGTAAATCTGTCCTTGAACGTGGGCATAAATTCTGTTGTAAAAACTTCTCTTGTTGCACCAAATGAAGTCATTTGAAAGCAGGAGTTGTACTTCCTTATGTTGTCCAAGAAATGTTTTGATGTTGCAGTGGTCCCTGTCATCAGAGACTTAAGGGGATCAGGTGGTGGCAGGAGAGGAAGAGGTTTTACCTTGCCATTTGCCCAGCATAAACCTGGCGGTTCATCTCTCCACCTCAGGGCATTGCAGTACATGCAGAGCACATCCATTTTTCCTATATTAACTATTGGATTATTCTGATAGTTTATGTCTGGATGGTAGCAGAAGGCAGAGTTTTTCAAGTTTCCAACCTTTTCCTCTGTCCTGATGGCAGAAATTCTGATTCTCATACTGGTAATTCGTTCTCTCTGCTGAGAGGTTTCAGTGGCCCTTGAGGAAGCAGCTCTTGTTCTCAAGTCTGTAAGTCTTGCTTCTGTCTGATGAGAGGTTTCAGTGGCCCTTGAGGAAGCAGCTCTTGTTCTCAAGTCTGTAAGTCTTGCTTCTGTCTGATGAGAGGTTTCAGTGGCCCTTGAGGAAGCAGCTCTTGTTCTCAAGTCTGCCAGCTTGCTTCCCTTCCTTCAGGTTGGTCATTGAGCCGTAATGTAGCTTTTCTCGTAGCGTCTGATGACAATCGTCCAATCAATTTTCTTTTCGTACGGGGCATTATTGTCTGTAACTGACAGTATATAAAACCCCCACACAATTAATATACAGTAAAGGTCCAGTGACTTACATCAGACTCTACAACAACATTACCTGTCACCACAGAAATCATATCACCTCACACAAGCTTCTTACACTAAAAATGTCTTTTGACACCTATAGCAACCAATCACACCTGCTATTAATGACCTGTAGCAAAATAGAAGCAGAACTGTGATTGGTTGCTATAGGCCACCTGAAAAATATCTAGGCTAACTGTCAAAACAGCCAAACTATTACCTCATAAAACCCCAGTATACTATACAGGTAAAGTCATGTGACTTACATCACTTAGAGAAAGCGTGGGGTGAAAATGTTCCCCTCAAAACGTAGTCATGTGTGTCAGCCTTACATTCCTTACTTTAGATTGGTCATTGAGCCATAGTACAGCTTTTCTTAGTGTCTGACAACAAATGTCCAATTAAATTGCATATAAAACCCCACACAATTAGTATACAGTGAAGGTCATGTGACTTACATCAGCCTCTACAACAGCATTGGCTAAGCATCACCACAGAAATCATTACCTCACACATAAGCTGTTTTACACCAACAATGTCCTTCGTTGCCTATAGCAACCAGAGCTGTGATTGGTTGCGATAGGCCACCTGACAAATCTCAAGGGTAACTGTCAAAACAGCCAATATATTACCTCATAAAACCCCCCACAGTGAGTATACAGGTAAGGTCATGTGAATTACATCAGCCTGGTCATAATAGGAGTCTATAATAACAGATCAGTTCCCAGCTCCATTGACTTTAATGTAGGTATGATTTTGGAGAGTATCTGTAAAGAGCGGGGTTAAATTTTCCCGTCAAAACATAGGCTATGACGTTCACTGAGTCACATTGAGTGTGCAAGATTTCGTGATTGTAAATGAGACTGTGCGAATTCCTTTAGCGGACATACATACACACACTGAGCTATATATATATGTGTGTATATATATATTTATATATATGTATATGTGTGTATATTTATATATATGTATATGTGTGTATATATATATATATGTATATGTGTGTATATATATATATGTATATGTGTGTATATATATATATATATATATGTATGTATATGTGTATATATATATATATATATATATGTATGTATATGTGTATATATATATATATATATATATATATATATGTATATGTGTATATATATATATATATATATATATATATATATATATATATATATGTGTATATGTGTGTATATATATATATATGTATATGTGTGTATATATATATATATATATATGTGTGTATGTATATGTGTGTATGTATATATATATATATATATATATATATGTGTGTATGTATATATATATATATATGTGTGTATGTATATATATATATATATGTGTGTATGTATATATATATATATATATATATATATATATATATATATATATATATATATATATATATATATATATATATATATATATATATATATATATATATATATATAGATAGATAGATAGATAGATATAGATGTTGTTGTGTGTAGTTACCAAGTGTTTATGTAGGGCGCTGTACATGTTCTGGGTGTTGTCTGGGTGTGGCGGGGGGTGAGAGCGGTGTTGTTTGTGTGTTGCGTTGTGTGTGTTGCGTTGTTTGTGGAGCGCTGTGTGTTGCACGGTTTGTGTGGGTGTGGTGTGTGTGTTTTGGTGGGAGGTATGTTTTGTGCAATGTGTGTGTTGTGCGGCATGTGCGTATATTTGTGTGCGCCGCGCTGTTTGTGTGTTGGGTGTCTGTGTAGGGCGGTGTTTGTGGTTCCCAGTGTGTGTGTGGCGGTGTGTGTGTGGTTTGGGGGGGGGGGAGGTGTGCACCCCCCATCGTGCTCCATCCCCCATGCTGCGCACTCCCCATCGTGCTTCATCCCCCATGCTGCGCACTCCCCATCGTGCTCCATCCCCCATGCTGCGCACCCCCCATCGTGCTCCATCCCCCATGCTGCGCACTCCCCATCGTGCTCCATCCCCCATGCTGCGCACTCCCCATCGTGCTCCATCCCCCATGCTGCGCACCCCCCCATCGTGCTCCATCCCCCATGCTGCGCGCCCCCCATGCTGCGCACCCCCCATCGTGCTCCATCCCCCATGCTGCGCACCCCCCATCGTGCTCCATCCCCCATGCTGCCCACCCCCCATCGTGTTCCATCCCCCATGCTGCGCACCCCCCATCGTGCTCCATCCCCCATGCTGCGCACCCCCCAACTATATGGTGTTGCCTACATCAGCTAATAAAATCCTAGGTACACTCTGCACCCCAGCCACACCAGTGGACGGCCTGAGAGGAATAGGGTCGTCCACTTGGGGGGGTTGGTTAGGGGATGTCAGGAGTGAGGGAGAAGTAGTTTGGAAGTAAAGGAGAGAGAAGGTCAGGAGCAAGGCTCCTAGGAACGGTCTAGGTAGCAGACGGTGGTCTGGGCCTAGAGGAGCTGGACCCCCAGTCGCAGGGGGTCGTGAGAAGGGGCACGGAACTGTCGAGGAGGACAGCCGGCGGCCTTGTTCCATCACAGGGCTGGGACCAGGGCACGACGGGGTACGTGGACCCTAGGTCAGGGAGTAGCTTCATGCAACCTGACAATTTACCTGACTAGAATGGAGCCTCCAAGATCCGCTTTCCACCCGCTCCAAAAATCGGGGTACTAGTGCAACGAGGGGGATAGGACTTTCCACTAAAACGGTCCAGAAAATCCCAAGCGTGAACCCTGAGAGCAAGCTCCCACAGTTATCCATACTGGGGAGCGGGACCCGACTAGTTCCATAATACCGGGACCAACAGAGAACCCCCTTTGCACCCAATGGCACTCCCCTAACACCATGACCGAATCCCGGGGCATTCCCCCTACCCGTGGAGGGTTCTAACACCTGGCTGCCCCACTCCATCACCCTGGGTACTCAACTGCAGCGGTGGTACTCCACATTACCACATACAGTTAGGTCCAGAAATATTTGGACAGTGACACAATTTTCGCGAGTGGGGCTCTGCATGCCACCACATTGGATTTGAAATGAAACCTCTACAACAGAATTCAAGTGCAGATTGTAACGTTTAATTTGAAGGTTTGAACAAAAATATTTGATAGAAATTGTAGGAATTGTACACATTTCTTTACAAACACTCCACATTTTAGGAGGTCAAAAGTAATTGGACAAATAAACCAAACCCAAACAAAATATATTTTTATTTTCAATATTTTGTTGCGAATCCTTTGGAGGCAATCACTGCCTTAAGTCTGGAACCCATGGACATCACCAAACGCTGGGTTTCCTCCTTCTTAATGCTTTGCCAGGCCTTTACAGCCGCAGCCTTCAGGTCTTGCTTGTTTGTGGGTCTTTCCGTCTTAAGTCTGGATTTGAGCAAGTGAAATGCATGCTCAATTGGGTTAAGATCTGGTGATTGACTTGGCCATTGCAGAATGTTCCACTTTTTTGCACTCATGAACTCCTGGGTAGCTTTGGCTATATGCTTGGGGTCATTGTCCATCTGTACTATGAAGCGCCGTCCGATCAACTTTGCGGCATTTGGCTGAATCTGGGCTGAAAGTATATCCCGGTACACTTCAGAATTCATCCGGCTACTCTTGTCTGCTGTTATGTCATCAATAAATACAAGTGACCCAATGCCATTGAAAGCCATCCATGCCCATGCCATCACGTTGCCTCCACCATGTTTTACAGAGGATGTGGTGTGCCTTGGATCATGTGCCGTTCCCTTTCTTCTCCAAACTTTTTTCTTCCATCATTCTGGTACAGGTTGATCTTGGTCTCATCTGTCCATAGAATACTTTTCCAGAACTGAGCTGGCTTCATGAGGTGTTTTTCAGCAAAATTTAACTCTGGCCTGTCTATTTTTGGAATTGATGAATGGTTTGCATCTAGATGTGAACCCTTTGTATTTACTTTCATGGAGTCTTCGCTTTACTGTTGACTTAGAGACAGATACACCTACTTCACTGAGAGTGTTCTGGACTTCAGTTGATGTTGTGAAATGGTTCTTCTTCACCAAAGAAAGTATGCGGCGATCATCCACCACTGTTGTCATCCGTGGACGCCCAGGCCTTTTTGAGCCTGTTGATTTTGCTACTCCAAGCATGTCTGCTATCTCTCTGATGGATTTTTTCTTTTTTTTCAGCCTCAGGATGTTCTGCTTCACCTCAATTGAGAGTTCCTTAGACCGCATGTTGTCTGGTCACAGCAACAGCTTCCAAATGCAAAACCACACACCTGTAATCAACCCCAGACCTTTTGATTACAGGTTAACGAGGGAGGCGCCTTCAGAGTTAATTGCAGCCCTTAGAGTCCCTTGTCCAATTACTTTTGGTCCCTTGAAAAAGAGGAGGCTATGCATTACAGAGCTATGATTCCTAAACCCTTTCTCCGATTTGGATGTGAAAACTCTCATATTGCAGCTGGGAGTGTGCACTTTCAGCCCATATTATATATATATAATTGTATTTCTGAACATGTTTTTGTAAACAGCTAAAATAACAAAACTTGTGTCACTGTCCAAATATTTCTGGCCCTGACTGTACCACCAGTGGTGTCACGAACTCTAACACAATTCCCTGTAAATACCCCCTTCATTTGAGTGGCCGCACGACCCCTGGGTCTGGACACCCCTCGAGCCACCGACGATCCGGATCCAAGCAGCCCGACTGACACGAGGCGGCACACTAGCGATGGGCGAAGAGGGAAATATTCCGGTTTTGATGATGCTTACTGAATACAGATTACTATTCCAGTATTCATTACGAATAACGAACCTTATGAAAGTCAATGGGGAACCCGGGCATTATTCTGGGAAATCTTCAAAAAAAAAAAAAAAAAAAAATACTCAGGTTCCCCATCGATTTGAATTAGGTTCCTTATTTGTGACAAATACTGGAAGAGTACTCAGTACAAATATTCCAAACCTAAATATCTTACTATTCGCCCTTTGCTAATTTTTACCACAAAAAGTTTAATCCCAATTTTTTCATTTTCACAAGGGTAACAGGAGAAAGTGAAACATACACTTTTTTGTGCAATTTCTCCTGAATACAGGCTGGAACTGGTTGTGGATACCATTTCCTACTTGAAGAGTCCTGAAAATGCCAAAATAGTAGAAATCCCTGCACAAGTGAACCCATTGTGGAAACTATACTTCTCAAGGAATTAATCTTGGGAGGTAGTGAGCAATTTTTACAATCAGGTGATTCACAGAATTTTATAACAATGGGCTGTGGAAGAAAAAAAAAAAAACTTCCATTTTTTTTGTGCATTAAAATGTTGTTTTAGTACCAAAGTTTTAATTTTCAAAAAGGATAGCAAGAGAAATTGTGCAGTAAATTCTCTGGTCCATTTTCTCCTGAGTTTGCCTATACTACATATGTAGTCAAAAACTACTTTTGATGCACAATCAAAAAGCTCAGAAGGGAAGGAGTGCCATATTTGAGTGCATAATGAGTGCAATGGTTTGGGGGTGCCATGACATATTGGCAAAGCACCTAACATGCCAGGGAAGTAGACACCCCATAAGTGGGTGTGCCGCCCCCGTCGCTGCTCGGGTCCGGACCTTCAGGGGTGGTGGCTCAAGGGTCTCCGGACCCGGGGGTCTCGCGGACACACCGAATAAAATGGGGGACGTAGATGTACAGGCTAGGCCGTAATAGGTTCGTGAGGGACACCACCGCTGCTGTTACGGGGCTCCCGGGGGAGATGTTGTGCAACAAAATGTTAACCCCTCCGTGGGCAGGGATGGTTGCCCCGGGACCAGATGGCTCTGGTGCAGGGAAGATGGCGGCCGCAGGGGGTGGAGTGGGGAAAATGTTGGTGTCCTCACTGTCAGTAGGAAAACACACAAGTCTCTGGTAAACCAAGGTGGTGGTGGCCGGTGCCGCGGCCAGTTGCGTTCGGGATCCCTCACCTGGCTGGTTGTCTCTATCCTTTTCCTGCACCTTTTTAGTAGAAAAGACTTCCTTGTATGAAACGTAGGAGTCCGCTCCCGGCTGGATGTGGCCTAAGGAGCCGTGCCCGTAGACACTGGCCCGTGGGATCTCTGGGCCTTGGCGGTGACCTCTTATCCCTATTCGGTGGGCTGTTGTCTTCTATGAGGGACTTTGGGTGGTACAGGACCTCTAGTCCTGGCCTCAATCGGTTAAATAACCAGTTTCAGTAGGTTCTGGTTCCTGGCTTCAGGGTCCGAGTACCCACTTTGTGCACGGTTTCCGGTCGGGTCCCCGGTGTAAATACCGGCGGGCTACAACCCTGTCCCGGTCCACCTCGGTTCTGCTGAGTTGTCTTCCCGTCTCCTGCCGACGGACACCACCGTCTGCCTCCTAGCCAGTGGCACCAGGGCTCTTACCCTGCTACCTGTCAGTTTACTTCAGACCTGACACACAGGCCTGACCTCCACTACTGAACTCTCAAACTGATCTGCCTGCTTTTCCCGCACTGGGCTGTCTAGACTCCTAGGCGGGCGTCTACCAACCGACTGGTTCCACCCCCTGGTGTGTCTATCAGTCCCTAAGGGGGGGTGACTAGGGTTTAATGGTTGGCTGTGCGTTTCCTTGTGAGGGAAAGGTGTAATGCGGGGGCCTATTTGTGACTACCTGGTTTTGCCAGGGCGTCACATGACCTCATTTTACAAACTGCACCCCTCAATGAACTCAAGAGGTGCAGTGAGCATAGTGACCCTACAAGTGTGTCACAGAATTTTATACTATTGGGCAGTGAATAAAAATTTTTTTACCTGTAAAATATTGTTTTAACAGCATGAAAAAGCCCTATAATATTTTGCACAATTTCTCCTGAACGTGGCAAAACCAAACATGTGACTGTACAGTACTGTTTGGCCACACAGCAGGGATCGGGAAGGAAGAAGCACCACTTGACTTATGGCGTACACATTTTCATAGGATAGCTTATGGTTTCTATTTTCAAAGCCCCCCCAAGTGCCAGAAAAGCAGACCCCCCCCCCCCCAACTGACCACATTCAGGAAATTTCATTCCTCTGGGGATTCATCTACGGGTGTAATGAAGATTCTGTCCCTGGACGACACCAGTGAAGTCAAATGCAGTGAATGTTGCCCAGAACATTGCAGTGCCTGTACATTGTGCCCAGCTCATGCTTCTGGAGACATGCATCTGTGGCGCCCTGGACAAGCCAGGACGTCACAAGTACTGCAACAACACACCCCACACCCCGGTTAGGCACATCAGCCGCACACACAAAATCCTTGTTGCCTCCCTCCAGGGGCTGATGTCCACACCAGGTGGGGTGGAGCAAGTTGGTTGGCCCCACCCACCGAGGAGTTCACAGTCCTGGAGGCGGGAAAAGAGGGCAGAACAGTTAGAACAGAGAGAACAGTGAGGAGAGTGAAAGTGAAGGAGTGAAGTGGTAAAGGAGCAGTCTGACCATGTCCGGGTACGTGGCCCGGGCACAGAAACAGCAAGGTTGGCAGACGGTGGTGACCGTCTGCAGGCGAGGCCGATTGAAGCACAACCGTAAGGACCGGGGATGGGCGGTGACCCGCCGGTACCGGACCGGGGACTGAAGAGAGGCCAGCACCATTCGGCAGGGCCTACGGACCCAGACCAGGCTTGGAGTCACCGTTAAACCGGTCAAATCCGTCAGCGACGGGAACCTCCGGGGTTTCCCAGCAATAAAGACCCGACTGAAGGCAACCGCTCAACCGTGAAGGGAAGTACAGCTACCGCCACAGCTAGAGTTCCCAGGGCCAGCGCCTGCGGGCAAAAGGGGCTCCTCCGGCAAACATACCGCTGGGGAGCGGGTTACCGGTGGGAAGCCATCGGGGCCGAGAACATAACACCGGTGCAGGGAGAGACAGTTACCGCCAACCTACCGAGAGTGACCGTCTCAGCCGTCTGTGGGACCCGTCCATCCAGCCGTTTGTTTCACCAGAGACTCCGTGTGCGTTACTGGCTGAGTAAGTACCACCGTGCCGTCTGGCACTGCGCTGCCCCGCGACCCTGCACCTGGTCAAGCCCCGCAATCCATCAAACAAACAATCAATCCGGGCCCCGGGACTACCACAATCCCCCTACCCACGGAGGGGAGGAAAACATCCCAGCTGCTCCCTGTCACCGCTCCCGGGATCCCCGTACAGAGCAGCGGTGGTGCCCAACCTCACCACACACCATGGGTGGCGTCACAAACCGACACCCCAAACACCAACAAAACACCCCTTTCACTCACAGGCAAGGAGCGCCGCTCAAGTCCCCGGATCCAGCCCACCGCTCGAGCCACCGAGCAGCAGCGCCGGACCCGAGCGTGGTGAGCGCAGCGCCCCGCCGCCCGCAACACATCCTGTACATTAAGCGGGCTACCCTCAGTACAATAATTCCAATCATGTTGATGTTAACTATGGTTCAGCCACATTGAGGTGCTCAAAAAAAAGAAGGGGGCATTTGGATTTGGGTACCTAGATTTTTCTGGATTTTTTTGGGGGGGGGGGGGGGGGGTGGGAGGGGGGGAGCCATTGAGTGCTTTCCATGACAGATGAAAATATCTGAGTTGGGACTTTTTTTAATCAGTTGAATGCTGTTGATGGCAATTTGCGTGCAGAACATTTTGGATCAGTTCACATTTATCTTATGTTCTCTGCTGAGTATTTACATAAAGGTTTTCATCTACAGCTATGTAGTGTGTGAAATATGTGATTGAGGTTAAATCCTCATCAAATCCATTGACTATAATCAGGCAACAGAGTTACTCTGGATTTGGCCCCTGCTTAACTGTGTTCTTCTATTCAAAAGGTGCACAAAACTGTTGATGACTGCACTTTTGTGCACGCCTAAAAAGATGGACAACCCTGGACCACAGGACACACAGGAGTTCAAAGTGACTCCCTCTTCATTGCAGTGAATTTTTAGTTGGGCATTTTGTCTGAATCACGTTTTTCAGAGATTTACATGTAATCCTAAATGTAAGCACTCAGTGTAGAGTGCAGGATAAATGTGAGCTGAGCCTTAGGGGTACTTTGCACGCTGCGACATCGCTAGCCAATTGTAGCGATGCCGAGCGCGATAGTCCCCGCCCCCGTCGCAGATGCGATAACTTGTGATAACTGCCGTAGCGAACATTATCGCTACGGCAGCTTCACACGCACTTACCTGTCCTGCGACATCGTTCTGGCCGGCGACCCGCCTCCTTCCTAAGGGGGCGGGTCGTGCGGCATCACAGCAACGTCACACGGCAGGCAGCCAATAGAAGCGGAGGGGCGGAGATGAGCGGGACATAAACATCTCGCCCACCTCCTTACTTCCTCATTGCAGGCGGAATGCAGGTAAAGAGATGTTCCTTGCTCCTGCGGCTTCATACACAGCGGTGTGCGCTGCCGCAGGAACGAGGAACAACATCGTACCTGTCGCTGCAGCGAAATTCTGGAAATGACCGACACTACACAGATCACCGATTTTCGACGCTTTTGCGATCGTTTATCGGTGCTTCTAGGCTTTACACGTTGCGAAGTCGTTACCGGCGCCGGATGTGCGTCACTTTTGATTTGACCCTGACGAGATCGCAGTAGCGATGTCGCAACGTGCAAAGTACCCCTTACTACAATCTTTGGGAGGCAGAAAATTAAAATCAACAGTAGTTGACGAAATGGACTTTTTTTCTTAATACCTTTCACCTCATGGTATAAGTGAAAAGGCAGATTTATGCCCCATGTCAGAACGACTACAGCGAAATTAGATTTATATAGGTTTCTTTTTTAGCTTTGGCTACTAACACTAAAACAATAAGATTTTTACATAATCAAAATTTGAGGGGTATGGTTTTTTAATTGAAATTTTTATCGGTACCATTTAGGGTCATAACTCTTTGATCACTTTCAATTCTGCTTTTCGTGAAGCAGAATCAAGAAGAAACAATTCAGGATTTTTTATGGCATTCACAGTGTTGTAAAATTGAAAGAACAGCTTTATTCTTCGCGTTATTTCAATTACAGCCATACCATATTTTTATCTTTTTAATTTTTGTCACTTTTACACCATAAAAATTTTAATGAAAAGAAAAAAAATTATAGAATTGCTGTATTCTGAGAGTTACAGCTTTTTTTTTATTCTTTTGCTGACACAGCTGTATGGCAGCTTGTTTTTTGTGAAACAAGATGTTTTCACCATTTTTATTTATGTATAACTATATGATTGTGTTTTATTGTGCTTTTTGTCATCTGTATGATGAAAAGACATAGTAAAAACTGTTTATTTTTTACAGTGTTCACTGAAGGGGTTAACAATGATATCAACTAAGTGTACTTTTTCTCTTTTTAAATAAATAAATAAATGCATTTATTGGTGTAATATATTTTCAGGTTTTGATTTTTTTTGTTTTTTTACTTAGTTCCTATATAGGACATTAACTTTTCTTGTTCAGATACTGGTATAATGTATTGTAAAACATCTGTCAGTGCTGCACTGACAAGCCTGAGATCATGCTCCTGTCATTATTAGGGATGAGCAACCCCAAAACTGTACAGTTCAGACTTCAGACCTGTCCCGCCCACAGCCATGACTCAGTCATGGGTACGGGATTGAAATAGACCAGGTGAGTGCTGCTAAGAGCAGTTCTACTATTCATATGTGAGGCCGTATGGCACATTTTATAAAAATATTTTAGTGTAGGACTGCTTCAAATGAGGTTTGCCGTGACGTGGCGAAGCAGCTCAAGAAATTGCAATTTTTTGCCAAAAATCTCAAAAAAATTTTTTATAATAAGTACAGTTTGGAATGTTTAGTGCTGTAGTGCACATTTGGTGCTGGCTTTTTGTTTTTTCTTCATTGAATTGGTCGGTGGTTGACCTCCACCTTGCTATGTACCCCAATTTGGGATGTATTCCATCTGTCTGGATTTTGGCGGTTGGTGACTGTTCACATTAAGTCATCAGGCTTTGTCCACAGGCTATTTACTTCATGCAGCATTTGCTTGGACCTGTCCCGCCCACAGTCATGACTCAGCTCAGTCATGGGTACGGGATTGAAATAGACCAGGTGAGTGCTGCTAAGAGCAGTTCTACTATTCATATGTGAGGCCGTATGGCACATTTTATAAAAATATTTTAGTGTAGGACTGCTTCAAATGAGATTTGCCGTGACGTGGCGAAGCAGCTCAAGAAATTGCAATTTTTTGCCAAAAATCTCAAAAAATTTTTTTATAATAAGTACAGTTTGGAATGTTTAGTGCTGTAGTGCACATTTGGTGCTGGCTTTTTGTTTTTTCTTCATACCGTACACCTAGTGTCTGGTGTTCAAACAAACTTTTTACTGAATCAGTGTCTGAGTGCTGAATAAAGTTTGATGCCAATCAACAAGCTGTTCAGCATGGGGGGGGGGGGGGAGATGCGTGTTCTCTCTGCTCTGAAGAAAATACATTTTAAAGACAAAATGACATGGAGTCCCCTGCCATTTATTTGCATAATTGAAAAGTGTGGGTGTCCCCCCAAGCCATCCCATCTTTGATAACCAGCCAAAGTAAAGCAGACCTCTGGGGGCTGGTATTATCTGGCTGGGAAGTTCCAGAATTTTTTGGCCCTTGCTAGACAAAAATAGCAGTCTGCAGTCACCCCAGAAGTGGTGCATCACATTAATTGCTCCGATTCTGGTACTTTGCCCGGCTCTTCCCAATTGCCCTGGTGCAGTGGTAACCAGGTAATACTTGAAAGGTTGATGTCAGCTGCAAATTGACAGCTGTCATCAAGCCCAGGGGTTAGTAGTGGAGAGTCTATCAGACACCTACAATACTAACTCTGTAAGCAAAAACAGGAGAAAAAAAAATTTGTTTCATTCAATAAAGACTCATCTACACTACCTCATTCCCCCTTTATTATTAAAATAAATAAATAAAAATCCTCATTTTTTTTTATGTAATCCAATGTTATAATGTCATACAACATCCACCTAATCCTGTGGAGCCTCGTTTTAAGAATGAGGCTCCATAGGTCACTTGGGGTCAGCCACAGACCCGGAATTTCATACAAGCATGAGAAATTCCATACCTGCTACATAGCGCATTGCACTATTGGATTATGTCGAAACTTTGAGGATTTTTATTTATTAATTGGTGAATGAGGGAGTAGTTTTCATCATCGTAAGTGTGTGTGTGTGTGTGTGTGTGTGTGTGTGTGTGTGTGTGTGTGTGTGTGTGTGTGTGTGTGTGTGTGTGTGTTTTAACGCTACACTTATCGGGTTAGTAATGGAAGTATATGATAGACCCCTCTCCATTGCTAACCACTAGACATCAATCCAGCCATCAATTCTTTGCTGGCATCAACACCAAATTTTTTACTCCTCCACCAGAGCAATCAGGAAGAGCCGGACAAAGCATCAGAATGGATGCCACTTCTGGCTGCTATTTTTAGGCTGGGAAAGGCCAAATAACCATAGGACCTCCCAGCCTGATCATACGAACCCCGAGCTATCTACTTTACCTGGGCTGGTTATCAAACATAAGGGTGACCCGAAGTCATTTTGTTGTCTATTTAGTCCACCCACATTTGTTTGCAGGGCAATTGTCCTGCTCTTATCCCCATTTTACCTCCTTTTCCAGCCCCCATGAACCAAAGTTTTCACTAAAGTGCGAACAAAACTCTGCGAACCAGCACATCAATGGGTCAACTTTTCCATAGTCATGATCTTAGAGGCTTGTGGTAGATGGCTGACCCGGAGGTCATCATGACAACCTCTGGTTGCCATGGTAACAAATGGGCTCCCCGTGATCATGTTGTGGAGGTGCTGGTCACTATTGACCGGAGAATTTAAAGCGGTAAACAGCCCGGGGCAATGCAGGCTCTGCTAATGGCTATAAGAGTCGGGACTTTGCTTTCGTATATGTCAAACTCCCAAGGGAGATCATGCAGGCACAGCCCTTTGCCCTACGTGATCGCCATGATGTATCCATACGTCATTGGTCAGGAACCCCTCCCCAACTGAGGGACCCCATAGGTCGTGAAGGGGTTAAAGATCCAGAATTAAAATGAAAAAGAAAAAAAAACAATCCTGACCATACTAGCACTGTTGCTCCTGTGATGATGTCTCATACATCCACATAAACCCTGCAGCCAGTCGTACATGCAGGCACAACTGATGAGGACAGTTATTGGCTTCAGTGGACATATGACATGTAGCACAGCACACAAGACATTGTGGCAGGCCAGGATCACAGGGCTCTGGTCTGCTGGTCAGAGATTACTTACTTGGCAGCTGGACCAGGGACCTGCGGATCTTTGTGTTCAATTTTGTGACATATTATTGTAATGGGATCAACCATTCAGACTGCATCATCAATGTAGAAATGGATGTGAACATTGCTTCAGCACTTGCCCACAAGGGGGCAGTGTCAGATTGTGCAATCACAGACACAGAGGTGGGAAATCCCCTACAGCTTGTGTGTTCTAACCAGGAAGAAAAAGAGCGGGAGGACTGTACAGACCCGGAGCTCAGCCAGCACAGAGCTACGTGTGGTCTCCCTGAACAGAGGGCTCTTTTGCAACCGGATTCTTGGAAGAATCACCCTGTGAAAGTGGTTTCTGCCACCCCCGGTTTGCAGGACTTTGTTTTCACCGAGGAACTAAACGGACTGCAGAGCATCGCGCCCGGATTGCATATCCAGGGGCTGTGACAACTTGACTGCAGAGCATCGCACCCTGAGTGCAAGTGCAGGGGCCGTTACCGACACAAGGGAGCCATCCGTGCAACCGTGACCTCCCTTCTTCTGCTCGGTGTGCCCCGGGACTAAGAGACTGACTAGAATCCGTTACCAGCGGGAGAAGATCAAAGGAGAAGACCGAGGAGCTGCATCCTTTCAGCGCTGCACCGGGACCCATCATCGGGAGACTCCAGGCCTGCGACGTGGGAGCGGCATCTTCTTCTGGGATAGACTGGTACGTGATTGTAGGGAAAGTTAAGGAAAGTTGCCGCCATTTCTTTGTGTTTTTCTCTTTTCTTTTTTTTTTTTCCTTGCTGCGTACCCGGAAGGAGTGAAGATCCGGGGACTCCACCATACACATGTGCGCAGATAGTTCGGTTGACTGTGTTATAAATATGTTTCATAGTAAAGAAATGTTACTACCGGTAAAATCTGAGTATGGGGATTTTGTTGGAATAGAGCATACACACACACCCGCGGCCCTACCACCGGTCGCTTCATTATCACTACAGAAAAGATAACCGAGTAGGTAGGACCATTGAAGTGGTGCTGGTGAATGAAGATACATTATACTGTGTGTGTGGTAGTGTGACGCCCTGGCGCTGCCAGGTGGTCACAGAGAAACAGTACACCCCACACACAACACCATCCCACATTAGGTACCATCTTCCACAAAACCCTAGCCACCCCCCTCAGGGTAGGAAGGATACACCAGTGGGCGGGACCAGGCGGATTGGGAGCACCCACATAGGGGTCTTTAGGATTCGGGGGAGGGAACCAGTCAGTTCAAGTGGAAGTTCAAGTTGAAGTGAAGTCAGTGCCTAGTGAAGGGGAGCTGGGGTAGCAGGCCTGGTCTACTGGCTAGGTGGCAAGCAGTGGTCCGTGTCCAAAGCCGACGGGAGTCCGTCGCGGGAAATCCAAAGTGGACCGTGGCAGGGTTGGAGCCTGCCGGTACCGACAGCGGAGATCCGGTCCGGAACCGTGCATGGGCGGGGTACCTGGACCCTAGTTAGAAGACTGTTGCAAGCCCCTTCTCTAACCAGGCCGGGGACAAGGTTCCAGACGTTGCTCCGGTGTGTGAGCCCAGATAGAGCTAAATGGCAGCCCACCGCGGGGGATAGGGTATCCACAACAACCCACTGAGATCCCACGGGTCAGATTTTGCGGGCACATCTCTCAACAAAAACAGAACCGGGAGAGGACTTCCCCGTTCTACACGAGGTTGTCCAAAAGAGGAGAAAAGTACGTAGTGTCGGAGGAAGAGACATTGGTACACCAGCCGGATGTGGGAACCGTATATATGTCGCCCCGCTTACAGCAGCCGAGCTGCTTGGATCCGGACCTTCTGTGGGTGGCTCAAGGGTCTCCGGACCCAGGGGTCTCGCAGTCACTTCGATCAAAAAAGGGGGGTTTGTATTGGTGAATGTAGGACGTATATGTACGGGCTGAGCCGTATTAAGTTCATGATGCCACCCACGGTATGTGGTGAGGTTGGACACCACCGCTGCAGTGACGGGGCACTCCGGGGAGATGTTATTCAGCAAGTTGTTAACCCCTCCGTGGGCAGGGATGGTGGCCCAGGGACCCGTTGGGGGGATTGGTGCAGGGATATGGGCAACTGCAGGGTGCTGGTGTACTCACTATTGAAGGAAACACACGAGTCTCTGGTAAACCAAGGTGATTGTGGTCGGTGCCCGCAGCCGGCTGCGTTCTGGTTCCCCCACCCGGCTGGTGGTCTCTGTCTTTCTCCTGTACCTTTGTGTAATGGTGGACTGCCTGTGCTTGCAACTTCAGGAGTCCGCTCCCGGCTGGATGTGGCCTAAGGAGCCCTTGCCCGCTGGCGGTGGGATCTCTGAGCCCTGGCGGTGGCCTTTTCATCGCCCTCGGTGGGCTGCTGTCTTCTAATAGGGACTTTGAGGCAAGGACTAGAGGTCCTGTCCCACCCAATTGGTAAATTAACCGGTTCCAGTCGCTTCTGGTCCTGGCTTCAGGGTCCGAGTACCGCCCTGTGTGCTCCGGTTTCCGAGTCGGTTCCCCGGCTCGGTACCGGCGGGCCACTACCCTGTCCACCTCGGTTCCACCGAGCCGTCTTCCCGGCTCCTGCAGACGGAGACTGCCGTCTGCCTCCTAGCCAATGGCATCAGGGCTCCTACCCTGGCGCCGCTCAATTTGGGGTATTCGCCTCTGCTGGAGCTGCACCCAGCTCCAGCCCACACTGCTCTCCAACTTGAACTCTAAACTGAACTGAACTGTTTACTTTCCCGCTCCGGGCTGTCCAGACTCCTTGGTGGGCATCTTCCAACCGCCTGGTTCCGCCCCCTGGTGTCCATCTAGCCTTGAGGGGGGTAACTAGGGTTTTGAAGGTTGGCTGATGTCACCTGTGAGGGAAAGGTGTAGAGCAGGGGCCTATCTATGACTACCTGGCCCGGCCAGGGCGTCACATATACACCCGGAGGCAGTAGCTGGCCACTGACACCTTAGTTTACCAGCGGACTTGTGTGCAATCATTTAATCATGAGTACACCAACACCCTCCGGCCCGGCACACCACCACCGGCAGCCATCACCTCCCGTGTTCTGGACACCGAGCCCCGGGGCATCCACCCCTACCCACGGAGGGGTCAAACACCTAGCTGCAGCTCCATCACCCCCGGGGGCTCCCCAATAGCAGCGGTGGTACTCCACCTTACCACACACCGTGGGTGGCGTCATGGAGTATCTACAACAATCCCAAGTACATATTACATCCCCTTTTTATTTGAGTGTCCGCAGGACCCCCGGGTCCGGAGATCCCTCAATCCACTGCAGATTCGGATCTGAGCAGCCCGGCTGCTGAAGTTGGGGCAGCACAGTAGGAATGGCGAAACTGCAGTAGCATTACTCTGTGTAGGGGGGATGGGGATACTGTGGGAACATTATACTGTGTGGGGTGCACTGTTTGGTGTATAGTGCTGCTAAGTAGCAGTACTGTACAGTACACTGAGGCTCAATGTACAGTGCTGCTACAGTACTTGTAGAATTTGCTCAGGTAAGAACAAAGACAAGAATGCCATGTGTACAGCCTTCTTTCCCCCACTGCTAGATGTTTTCCATGACCCGACACATATGACCAAAGCCAGTGGCGTAACTAGAGTTTGATGGGCCCCGATGCAAAGTTCGGACCTGGGCCCCCCCTCCACGAACACTAACACTTGGTGTACAGGACAATGACACTGACACTCGGGGTACGGGATAATGACGCTGACACTTGGCTCTAACCCACAGCACCCAGATATTCCATGATCTGAAATCCCTCTGTCAGCACCTAGTTTTCCAATGTTCTGATATCCATCTTGTCCTTGGCACACTGGTTCCCCATGCTCTGCTATACATCTTTCCCTCAGCACACAGCTTTCCCATATCAGAGCATGAGAAACCTGGGTGCTGAGGCAAAGAGCCCTTTTCCCTCAGCATAAAACATTCCCCCATCCAATGCTTGTATCTTATCACCCCCCTTGTATATAATTCACCCCAGGCCTCCATGTACGAGGCAGCCAAGCCCCCCAGGCCTCCATGTACGAGGCAGCCAAGCCCCCCAGGCCTCCATGTACGAGGCAGCCAAGCCCCCCAGGCCTCCATGTACGAGGCAGCCAAGCCCCCCAGGCCTCCATGTACGAGGCAGCCAAGCCCCCCAGGCCTCCATGTACGAGGCAGCCAAGCCCCCCAGGCCTCCATGTACGAGGCAGCCAAGCCCCCCAGGCCTCCATGTACGAGGCAGCCAAACCCCCCAGGCCTCCATGTACGAGGCAGCCAAGCCCCCCAGGCCTCCATGTACGAGGCAGCCAAGCCCCCCAGGCCTCCATGTACGAGGCAGCCAAGCCCCCCAGGCCTCCATGTACGAGGCAGCCAAGCCCCCAATGCTTGAAGCCAGTCCCTGGGGATCACTAATTTATAGCATTGGCAGTAGAGTGGTTAATTCACAGTATCAGGTTAAGAAAGTGCACATAGTAGTGGCAAGTGTTAAATCATTATACCTGTATCCAGCGCAGTCCCACCACCCCACTGTGACACTGCACTGGATACAGGTACTATAGATTTTTTACTGATCATCTTGCTGCTACCATATAAATTTTATTTTATTTTTATAGCATGTATAGCTATTATCAATTATTTGGCACCGGTATAATTATTTACCATCTTGCTGTGTTACTACATTTTTTTTGTACATGTAATTTTGGTCCACTAATACGAACATAGCCAATTAGATAATATTAGCTATAATGCTATTAATATAGCAGCTTAATTCTCTGTATCTTGTTGTGCAGTGCCACCTTGTGGCCATTTGCGATTATTTTTAATATAACTCTTAATAGCGACTTTAATAAGTGATTTTTAAAACTGATTTTGGTCTGAAGTGCACTTTTCATATGCAGATTTATCATTTATATGATGCTTGACCACTATTTATAGTCCATCTATTATACTCCTCCCCCCCTACACACCTTTTTTTCCCTTTCTATATAATTTCAAATCATTTTCTTGGGTGGGTATTTTAACAGAACAGTGTATATATGTATTTATACACTAGATATGGCTGCTCTGTGCTTACAGGACCTGTGATGATGTCACATTATCCATACAAGAAAGCTCAGAGCCGCACACCTGTAGTATTAATGTACAGGAGCACAAATAAGCTGTGGTGATATATAACCATATACATACACGATGGGTCAGCACACCGCCATTAATGACTACATGAATTCCTTCTATACACGTATAAAACATGAGGCTCTTAGTTACCAATTTTATATTATCAAAAATCATTAAATCCATCCAGCCAGGACAAGCTGTGCCCAATGTGGAGGCCCCAACTCCAGGGACTCACCTCTCTGTGCTTACCAAGGCCTCAGACTGACAGGGGAAGATAGAGGAGCCATGTGTGACTGGGAATAAACCAGTGTGGGGTTATCTGGGAGGATAAAGGAGCACAGCCCGGGGGAGCCACACCCCAATGTATTACTACAAGAAAGCCCAACAAGGCCCCGCGCTCCTCTAGGAGGACAAGTGCACACACTGAGGATTTGGGGAGATTTTACCTCAGGATTTGTAAGACAAAACCAGGAGAGGAACAATCAGAGGAAAGTATAATAGAAACCCACTCTTGGCTTTGGCTAACAAATACTGAGGTAAACAACTCACCAAATATTGAAAGTGTGCATGTGGCGTTAAAGTAGGTGAACACACCCTTTGGTCAATAACAAATATAAACACAACAAAAACACAAAAAGCTGTGCATGTCCAGAGTGTATATGAGGTGAAGCCATGCGTGGACAGGGCGGAGCGGTGTATTTACGAGGTGGATGGGGCAGAGCAGTGTTTTGACATAGTGGAGCATTGTTTGTGTCAGGCTTCTTTCACATTTCCATGCATTTAACGCACGTGTGTAACATTCCGTGAGGCAGGTCAGTATGTGTATCCATGTGTATGTTCTCCGTGTGCTATCTATGTGACATCCGGATAGCACACAGACAGCATGAACTTGTAGTCTCTGGCACTGCTGTTGCTTCCCAGTTTTCGGTCAGTGCAGTGAATATTCATGAGCATAGTGACCGGACCCAGAAGCACCAGCAGCACCAGAGACGGGTAAGTATAAAAATTCTTTTGTTAAGTGACGTGTTTTCTCCGGTATGTGTCACACAGATCACATCAATGTGTGATCTGTGTGACATCTGTGCTGCCGGCAGAAAACGGACATGTCGCCATGTGGAGTACACGAACATACATGTGATCCACATGGTCAGTGTGCAAAGACGTACGTGTGCACAAACGTATTGAATTTAATGGGTCTACATGTGTCTCTGGCATGTGCAGAAACAGACACAGTTTTAGGCCCCCTTCACACATCACATGTAGCAGAGACACAGATGTCTGTTTTCACACGTACCAGAGACAGGGGCACACGTAGACTCATTAAAATCAATGGGTTTGTGTGTTTTCCCATGGACCGTGTGTTCGTGTGCTTCACACGGCGACATGTTCGTTTTTCTCTGGCAGCACGGGTGTCACACGGACCGCACACTGATGTGATCCATGTGATATCAGTGTGACACTTACCGAAGAAAACCACATGTCTGTGACATAAAATGCTTTTATATATTTACCTTCTTCACCGCTGATGTCTCCAGCACTGCTGTCACTTGCTTCCAACTCCCACTCATTATGCACTGCAACTGCACCGAGGACCGGAAGCGGAAGCAACGCCGGACACAGCAGTGAGTGTAAAAAGAAACAACAACATTTATTAAAAGGCAGCCTTTTAAAATCAATCTGATTTCTTCCTCAGCCTATCATATGAAGAAGTATATAAAACAACTTGTAAAGGAAGCTGTGATCCAAGGAAATTACTCATCTAACCCCCTGGAGATGATCAAAGCCAGGACACACAATAGAAATACATGTGACACATTTATAATCATAATACAAATAAAGAAACAAATTATATATACAATCTTTAGACGCAAAAGCAAATAATTGTAAAAAAATAAATTTTGTGCTGTCTGTTAAAAAATATGTAAATGCATCTTTGGACTGCAAATCACACTAAGAACTCATTTACACACAGAGGTGTAGCGGAGGGGGCAGTCCGCCCCAGGCGGCACGTGTCAGGGCGGCGGCATTTTGGCCACTCGCTTTCAGTTCTGCTGCCCCTGGGCCGAGTTCCGGGGACTGCAGTCCTCAGCAGGAAATTGTGGCTGCCGTCCCTTTAAGGCGCGCAGACCACAGCGTTCGCTGTGTCCTCCTGGTTTGAGGTTCATCTGTGGGTGAAGCTACCGCACGGCATCCTGCTCAGTCCCACAGATGAAGGAGGAGCAGTGCCAGCCATCGACCCCCAGCACAGCGCTTCCCTCCGGCACTGTGTGGGCTCCCTCTCCTCCGTGACCGAGCGGTATGTGCTACACCCTTCCCCCCAACTCGACCTGTATGTTCCCTCGCAGCCACCTGGTTTATGGGCCCCAGTGAGCTATATGGGCTTCTCCCCCCAGGTGTATGCCCTGCCCCCCCCGTAGCCATATATGCTGGCCCCCAGAGCCGTGTGTGTGGGCCCCCAAGAGCCGTGTGTGTGTGTCTATATGTATGCAGCAGAGTTGTATGTGTCTGTATGTATGCAGCAGAGTTGTGTGTGTGTCTGTCTGTATGCATGCAGCAGAGTTGTGTGTATTCAGCAGAGTTGTGTCTGTCTGTATGTATGCAGCAGACTTGTGTCTCTGTCTGTATGTATGTATGCAGCAGAGTTGTTTGTGTCTGTCTGTATGTATGCAGCAGACTTGTGTGTCTCTGTTTGTCTGTATGCAGCAGAGTTGTGTGTGTCTGTATGTATGCAGTAGAGTTGTGTGTGTCTGTATGTATGCAGCAGAGTTGTGTCTGTCTGTATGTATGCAGCAGAGTTGTGTGTCTGTCTGTATGTATGCAGCAGAGTTGTGTGTCTGTCTGTCTGTATGCAGCAGAGTTGTATCTGTATGTATGCAGCAGAGTTGTCTGTCTGTATGTATGTAGCAGAGTTGTGTGTCTCTGTCTGTATGTATGTATGCAGCAGAGTTGTGTGTGTCTGTATGTATGCAGCAGAGTTGTGCCTCTGTCTGTATGTATGCAGCAGAGTTGTGTGTGTCTGTCTGTATGTATGCTGTGCCATCTGTGTGACACGGACCACAATTAAATGCATTCAAAGAATTACTAATTTTTAAGTGTAAAGGCCGCTTTACATGCTACGACATCGCTAGCTATAGCTAGCAATGTCGTGCGCACTAGCACCCGCCCCCGTCGTACGTGCGATATGTGGTGATCGGTGCCGTAGCGAACATTATCACTACGGCAGCGTCACACGCACATACCTGTTCAGCGACGTTGAATAATCCCTCCTTCAAGGGAGAGATGCATCACTGCGGCGTCACTAAGCGGCCGGCCAATAGAAGCGGAGGGGTGGAGATGAGCGTGCCGAACATCCCGCCCACCTCCTTCCTTTCTCATTGCCGGTGGGATGGAGGTAAGGAGATGTTCGTCGCTCCTGAGGTGTCACATTTAGCGATTTGTGGTGCCGCAGGAACGAGGAACAACATCGCTACTTACCTGACGATTTTTTGTAATTAAACGACTTCTCCAAAACAAACGATTTTTGTCTTTTTTGCGATCGTTTTAGGTCGCTCCAGCCTGTCACACGCTGCGACGTCGCTAACGACGCCGGATGTGCGGCACAAACACTGTGACCCCGACGATATATCGTTAGCGATGTCGCAGTGTGTAAAGCCCCCTTTAAAGATATGAAAAGATGATAGATAAATGATAGTTTGCAGATTTTAACCAAATAAATAAATAAATGGAAGGCAAAGCTAAAGCAGAAAGCTAGGGGCTAATATTATTAGGCTGGGAAAGTCTATAGTTAATGGGCTCTTCAAAGTACAAAAAAACAGCCCTTAGATGCCCCAGAAGTGGAGCATCGTGAGTTTCTCCAATTCTGGCACTTCACCTTTCCTTTTCCTGATGCCCTGGTATGGTGGCAATTGGGGAATTGGTTTTTGGGGTTGATTTCAGCTGTGTACTGTCCAAAAACAGCTGGCATCAAGCCTTGGTGCTAGTAATGGAAACACCCCCATTACTAGCTCAGTAATAATAAAAAAGACACACATACAAACTCCTTTATTAAAATAAACACTACCCAATACTAATACTTTCCCTAGATCCCCATTTTATTACAAAAACAAAAAAAAATTAAAAACTATGCAGGTCCGCTGCAGCCTAGGTAATCTACAATAGTCCACCGCATCCGTTGAAGTCCACAAACTAAACCCCCCAAAAAAACACACAAGCATAGAGAAATAAAACTAGAGACTTACCCTTGTTCACCACTTTATTCCCAAAAAAATAAAAAATCCCTAGTAGGTCCAATGTAGTTCATGGAATCTGACAGTCTATAGAGCATCATTCTGACACTCCATAGACTTTGCTTACAGGCACTTTGCTTACAGGCTGCGCCTGTGGATCTTCGGGTTTGCCGACTTTTGCTGGGCCTGAAAAAATTTTTTGACCCTGGACAACGAATCCCAGACAAGTCAATGGGAACCCGAAGTTCTGTGATGTAAAATGGCTGTAAAATGGCTGTAAAATGGTTGTAGTAAGGGCTAGGGAGCTGCAAAAGGAAGTAAAATGGGGATAGGAGCGGGACTATTATACATAATGTGTTCCCCGAAGATAAGGCATAACTCATACTCTTTTCTGGCCCGCTCATTAAACTACATGAATATTCCCTGCTTCCCCCTCCCACTGTATGTGTCAGGAACTGTTTGGTTGCAGTTAAACTGCTAAACACGAACCCACCCTTTGTGCCACCATCTGTGATTGGTGGCAGTCAGTCAGCTGTATTAGTGCAAAAAGAAATAAATATATAATTTTAAAAAGTGATGTGGGCTTTTACATTATTTTTACTAATGAGAAGGTTAAGCAGACTGCTACGGGCTGCAACCACCAGTGGTTTATTTCCCTTTGGCTGATTATCAAAAATATAGGGGATCCCACACAGCTTTTTAAAATTATTTAAATAAAATAAAAAAATTATGAAAAAAAAAATGGCATAGGGACCCCCTAATTTTTGATAACCAGCAAAGATAAAGTAGACTGCTAGGGCCTGGTACTATCAGGCTAGGAAGAGCCATGGTTATTTGGGCCTTCCCAACCTAAAAATTGCAGGCCGCAACTGCACCTGAAAGGGCGCATCCATTAGATATTCAATACTTGACATGGCTGTGATGGAGTGAGAAGTGCTAACAATGGAAAAGCTTGCCAATTGGCTGCTCTATAGCCTTTCAACAGGCTTTATTTTAATGACACCAAATACCAGTTGTTCAGTAGGAACCGAAAACTTTACACTTTTGGTTCGCTCATTACTACTTATCACTTCATCCCCACAGTGAAAAACGATGGTGGCAGCATCATGCTATGGGTATGTTTTTTGGAAACAGGGACAGGGAAAATGGTCAGAGTCGAAGGGAAGATGGATGCTGCGAAATACATTTAAGGAAATCCTGTTTTAATCTGTCAGTGATTTGAGACTATATAAATCTGAAAATAAGCAGCGCTGATAGTGTAATACCAGAGAGATCGGTGAGGTTAAACTATAAGTATACACTCACCTGAACGGGTTGTGATAGTCACAACCACTAATGCACATAAGATAATGGCGTCTGCTGCAGCCCCACGTGGATGAGCATACAAAATGGAGTTGAGAAGGGGTTAAAGCCGCGCATCAGCCGAAATGAAGATGTAACGTGTTGATGAAGATAAACTTTCTTTTATTCCATAGGTCTACGCGTTTCAAGGTAAAACCTCTTCTTCAGGACCAGTACATCAACATAAAAGTTATGTTGATGTACTGGTCCTGAAGAAGAGGTTTTACCTCGAAACGCGTAGACCTATGGAATAAAAGAAAGTTTATCTTCATCAACACGTTACATCTTCATTTCGGCTGATGCGCGGCTTTAACCCCTTCTCGACTCCATTTTGTATAGTGATTTGAGACTGGGACTGAGGTTCACTTTCCAACAAGACAATGACCCAAAGCATATTGCTTAAGCAACACTCAAGTGGTTTAAGGGGAAACATGTAAATGTATTGGAGTGGCCGAGTCCCAGACCTTAATCCAATTAAGAATCTGTGGTCAGACTCAAAGATTGCTGTTCACCAGAGGAAACTATTTAACTTGAAGGAGCAGTAACAGTTTTGTCTTGAGGAATGGGCAAAAAACCCAGTGGCAAGATGTGGAAAGCGCTCGAGGCAAAGCAACTTATATCTGTAAATGCTGCAAAAGGAGGCTCTACAAAGTACTGACATTAGGGGGGTGAATAGTTATGCAAACTAAAGTTTTCAGTTATTTTGTCCTATTTGTTGTTTGCGTCCCAATAAAATGAAAACCAAATGTTCACAAGTGTAGGTATATTATTTACATGAACCGATGCAAACCCTCAAAAAAAGAAAACTGGGAAATTCCAGGTTGGGAGATAGCAAAACACGAAAATTGCCATGGGGGTGAATAGGCAATGCATGTCTAGGTCAGTCCCTCAGAAATTTAGAAGCAACTGGGAAATGTGTAAGTGTAAACAAGTTGTGGTGTAGAGATGCTACGTGGTGGCATTAAAATGGAGAATGAGAAGACAAAATGGATTATGATCTCCCACAAATCCCTCCTTTTGTGATTCTAAAAGACCAGAAATGTTCCTGTGGCCATACTCCAGAATGAGGGCATTATAAAAGCATCATTATAGGCACTGTGTGGGGAATTGTATGGTATGGGGATGGACTATGAGAAGATCATTCTATGTGGTGAATCCACTGTAGTATAATTTTATTGTGTGGGGAAATTAAATCCTACTGTGCATGTGGTGGTATATTTGGGGTACCATAATGTGCAAGGAATAATTGTAGTGGGTGGAGACACTGAAAGCACGATCTGTGTGTACCAGAACAATTTACCTCTTCCCTGTTTTTAAATGTTGGGAGTCATAATGTTCTGTGACTGTGCACATGGGCTATTAAAAAGCCAAATAATTATTTTTATTTTGTGTTTTTGATTGGGGGTAGTAGAGGTTGGGCAAATCAGTTTTACTATGGGACCTATGATTCCTCTGTATGCCCCTGGTCTCACCTAATAAGTCAGCCTATTAATTAGATGAGATAAGCTGGGCATAGGATGGTTACCCCCATAATTGTCCTGATCATATGTAGAAGCGTCTCTCCATGGTGAATGTCAAATAGGATGGAGAATAGAGGCAAAAAATAGACATTAAGAATGTAATTGCTTTTTAATAACAAATGGTCATTGGTAATCATTTACATTTTCTAAAAATTGTTTAGCACTCTAAGTTATTTTCCCTTTGTTTCTTTTGTAGACAAGTGACTTTACTTGATTATAACTAGTAAGTTTTCTTTTACATGTTTACAATGTAATAATTTAAAATAAAAGAAGACAGTTGCTTCTCCACTGTATGAGTTCTTTGATGTCTAACAAGATCGTATTTATGGGTAAAACATCTCTCACATTCTGAACATGGAAATGGCTTCTCCTTTGTGTGAGTTCTATTATGTATAACCAGAGTGTATTTCTTAATAAAACATTTTGAACATTGTGAACATGAAAATGGCGTATCCCCTGTGGGAGTTCCACTACATCTAACAAGATTGAATTTCTTGTTAAAACATTTCCTACATTCTGAACAAGAAAATGGCTTCTCTACTGTGTGATTTTCTGAAGTCCAACAAGATCGCCCTTTTCTTTAAAAAAAAAGTTGCACATTCTGAACCTAAAAACATCTTTTACTCTGCGTGCATTCAAGTTTGTATTTCTCCCTATACTGTTTCCCACATTCTGAACATAAATATGGCTTCTCTCCTGTGTGAGTTCTCTGATGTCTAACAAGATTTGATTTCTCGTTAAACATTAAGACAACTTGATTTATTATCGTAACATTTCCCAGATCCTGGACATGAAAATAGTTTGTCCCCTGTGGAAGAAGAAGAAAAAGAAAAAGAAAAAGAAAAAGAAGAAGAAGAAGAAGAAATATCATGATCATCTGCTGCAATATTTGAAAATATTAGCTGTCCATCTAAGCGTCTAGTACAATCATGAAGAATAAAAACAATATTATTATTTGTCAATAGCACTGTATTCCAATTATATTAATACTTATTATTAAATTTCCATACAAACTGTAATGCAATTCAGATATGGACTAAGTTTCTATTCTGTGTCAATTAAGTGTCACCTGCTTAACCCAGCAGGAAGTGCAGTTTCCTCAAAAACAGGGAGATGGACAAATTACCCAGCCCAAATGGCATACACCCCTGAGTACTGCAGGAATTATGTACCATAATAGTCAGATCCTTATTTCTAATATTAAAAGAATTCATAATAATCTACTTTGCATCACAGGACTGGTGCATAGCAAATGTGGCACCAAAAGGGCATCAATAATACACTTAAAATTAAGTATAGCAGAGGCAAAACATACAAATCTACCATCCGAATCTATCTTTGAATTAGTACACAAGAAGGGAATAGACTTAAGTACTTTATCAGAAAGCTGGGTTTGTGTCATAGGTCATGGGTTTTCTAGTAGGACAATGACTCCAAACATACTTCAAGAAGCACCCAGAAATGGATGGAAACAAAGCGCTAGAGTTCTCAAGTGGCAGCAATGACTCCAGATCAAAATCCCAATGAACACCTGTGGAGTGATCTTAAAATTGCTGTTGGGAGAAGGTGCCTTCAAATATGAGAGACCTGGAGCAGTTTGCAAAAGAAGTGTGGTCCAAAATTCCAGTTCAGAGGTAAAAAAAATAGTTTAAAATAAATTGAGAGTCCTCAGTAGTTGATACCTTTTGCTGGCTAACTGAAAACATGGTAATAATAGCAAGCTTTCGAGACTACGCATGTCTCTTCATCAGGCTCAGTATAACACAAAATCTGAAGTCACACATTTATATACAACAGAACATAGAATAGTACAGTAAATAAGACAAGTGATATGAAGCAGAACTATCAGTATGGAAAGGGGACAAACAGTTGTGGCAGTAAATATTGCAGCAGTTCATAGATAAGGCGTGTGAAACTTTTATTGTCCTCTGATTGAGGTCAGGTCCAAAGTTGTGATGCCCCCAACACAGTAGAAGGATATAATTTACCTGTATCAGGTGAGAGGTGTAAAACGTTTTTGGATGGCTATTGGAAGCAATTGATAGCACTAACGTATTCCAAAGGGTGTGCAACCGAATATTAAGTTGAGGTTGCCAACAATTGTGTCTAGCCCGATTTGGAGTTTTGTGTACTATTATGTCCAATTTGCCTTTTCCTCTGTTTCTTGTGTGTTGTTCAAATAATCAGAAAAGGAAAAAAAACATGTATATAAAAAAGATATGTAACTGCAACATTTTTCTGGGAGAAATACTTCATTTTACTTTCTGACATATAGTAATAATAATAATAATAATAATAATCTTTATTTCTAAAGCACTTTACAATTCAGAGGTTCATATACAAACAGTCATAAGTAACAGTTACAGAGTATACAATAATTAAAGCAAAAACTATGAAAACCTTGCTCGTAAGAGCTTACAATCTACAATGGGGTGAGGTGGGTGTGACAAGTTACAGGTACTGATTTACAACTGTGGTCCAGCCATCTCAAAGAAGTGGAGGATGGATAAAGGCTGCAAAAGCCTGTCATCAGCCAATCTTAGTAATGTTTTTTGGGGCAGTGGAGTTTGACGGAAAATTATGTTCGGAGAAATAGTGAAGGTGCTAAATATGAACGGACTTATATTAGGGAAGGTGATAGGCCAACCTAAAAAGATGTATTTTTAGCGAGCGTCTGAAGTTGTGGTTGACTATCATTTGGGGTAGAGCAGTCCAAAGGATTGGTGCAGCTCGGGAGAAGTCTTGGAGCCGGGAATGGGTGATTCGGATTAGTGTGGATGTTAATCGAAAGTCATTTGTGGAGCATAGAGAACGAGTAGGGTGATAGACAGAGATGAGGAAGGAGGTGTAAGGGGGTGCCGCACAGTGGAGCTTTGTGGGTGAGAACAAGCAATTTAAATTGGAACCTATAATGTATGGCCAGCCAGTGTAAAGACTGGTAGAAAGAGGAAGCATCCAAGTAACTAGATTGATGCTTATCAGAGAGATCAATTACATACTGACTTTCTGCTCCATGTACTCCTGATTTAAGAGTTTTGTCAAGTACTTTAGAGGCGTTGTTAATGTTATTTAATTATGAGAAGAGCTCTTAAAAAGGCCTTTATAGAATCCCAAATAATTACAGCCAAAGTGCAACCATTATTGTTAACAAAAAACTCTTCTAATAATTGAGGGATTTTATTAGATTTAGAAAAGGTAGATCACCAGTATGGGTTAAATTGCCAAAGTGGGGTCATTTCTATGCTCAGGAGGACTAAATTGAAAAATGTATTTAAATCGGGGCATGATCCAAAATACTACGGGATCAATCAGTTTCCAAGAGTCAAATCTCTAAGTAGGGGAAGCAAATGAAGAAATGTATGAATATACCCTTAAAGGGGTATTCCATCTCCAAGATCCCATCCTAATATATCGTAGGCATATTAATAGCATTAGCAAATATCTCCAATTTGAAATTCAGCATAGTTCTTCTGATTCACTATGTTACTTACCTCATGTGCAGGGCATTGCAGGAGCTTAGGTATCTATGGTTACAACCACTAACAACTAACTAAATTTGACTATATGCATGGTCATAACTATGGATACCTAAGTTCCTGCAATGCCCTGAACGTGAGGTATGAGACATAATGAATCAATAGAACTATACTACATTTCTAGTAGAGGTAATTGCTAATATTATTACACCTACTACATATTAGGATAAGATCTTGGAGATGGGAATAATCCTTTAAGTCTGGATTTCTTAGTCTCAAATCCAAAAAATCAACCTCACATGGACATTTCCCAAAGGGGGTTAGACCCATCATATCTGTCCCCTGCCTCTTCTGAGATCTGACTAAGGCCCCATCTATAATATGAACATTTTTGTTATTGACGTATAGAGAAGTTACAGACATTGTTCAGACGTAGAGTGTAGACTGAAAGTAACGGTAATGAATGGCAGAGCATACCCTTACATATATACACATGCACTCTGTTCATACGTACATTTACATAAAACACACAGCTCTGCTACATACACACATTTATATACACACACAGCTCTGCTACTTACGGAAACCTACATCAACACACTGCTCTGCTACATATGCATATATATATACCTACACTACTCTGCTATAGATGCATATTTCCATACACAGAGCTCCACTATATAAGCACATTTGCATACACATACATTACCTCATTTTGCAGTTCCTGAAGCTACCATGTTTTCCCAAAAATAAGACCTACCCGGAAAATAAGACCTGGCAGGAGTTTTCAGCAACGCTTAAATATAAGACCTACCCCGAAAATAAGACCTAGTCACAGTTCAAAGTGTCCATGCAGCTGAAAAAGTTAAACTGAACCTGTCATCAGAAATTTTGCGTTAAACCTAAAAGATTCCCCCTCTGCAGCTCCTGGGCTGCATTCTATCAAGGTTCCTGTTGTTCTTGTGACCCCTTTCTGACCAAAATAAAGACTTTATAAAGTGGTACCTTTTTGTATTCCGATCTTGATAATGGTACACGGGGGCGGGCATTCTGGTGTCCGTTAGTCTGCCTGCCTGTCGCTTTAGGCCGTCCCCCATCGAGCAATTTCAAAGAGATGACGTGAGGTAAGCTGGCCAGCGCTTGCGCAGAACGGTGTAGGCGGCGGTAAAAGGGCGAGCACGAGATTATGGGTGGGTACTTGCTGATGAAAATCACAGCGCCGCCCATAATCTTACGCATGCGCAACACGTCACCAGCGGTCACACTGTGCACATTGCACAGTCCCGCGAGAGTGGCACGGCGCATGCGCGAGATTATGGGCGGCGCTGTGATTTTCATCAGCAAGTACCCGCTCATAATCTCGTGCTCGCGCTTTCACCGCCGCCTCCACCGTTCGGTGCAAGCGCTGGCCAGCTTACCTCACGTCACTTCTTTGAAATTGCGCGATGGGGACGGCCTAAAGCGACAGGGAGGCAGACTAACGGACACCAGAGAGCCCGCCCCCGTGTACCATTATCAAGATCTGAATACAAAAAGGTACCACTTTATAAAGTCTTTTATTTTGGTCAGAAAGGGGGAACAAGAACAACAGGAACCTTGAGAGAATGCAGCCCAGGAGCTGCAAAGGGGAAATCTTTTTTAAACACAAATTTTATTGCAGTTTTCAGAATCATTACAATATATCTAACATTTGAACAAGAATAAATTCACATTACCAATTTACCCACCCTTGTCTTAACCCACCCTCTTTTATTCCCACTTTATCCCCCCCAACATTTTTAATACACAGAACACCAGGTATAAGTCGCGAAAGAACACACAGCTCCTCTATATTCTGATTCCCGTTTGAAGCCCTATTTCTCTGAAACCCTCGTCTCGCCCTACTGTTGTGTCTCTACTGCATGTGTATTTTCAGCTTTCCCAATGTGCCTTGCAAGTCTCCCAGTAGATACCATTCCGTATTAGTGAAAGGAGATACCACTTTCCGTATTTCTGCAACTCCATACTGTTGTACTATAAATCTCTTCCATTTTTTAAAAAAGTTTCCCGTTAGTTCGTCCTTATTTCTTTCGGCTTCCAACTGTTCAATATTGAGCAGCTTTTTAATCTGATTGACCACCTCTTCCTCTGATAGAACAGATTCCTCGAGCCATCTGCGTAGTAGGGCCTTTTTCCCTATCATAGCAATATTATGGAAGTGTCTTGGAATCGTGGTCCCCCGTGTATCTCCTCCTCCTTCCTTTTCTTTAGTCCTGTGGTAGAAAATCCATAACAATGGGTCTAGTTCCATTTCCACTTCCCATACTTTTTCTATAAGTGTCTTAATTTTTCCCCAAAATTTCTGACTTTGTGGGCACTGCCAAATCCCGTGGTATAAGTCCGTTTTCGGCTGCTTACATTTGGGGCAATGTTCTATTTTATTCATCGTCTGCTTGGTAGGGATGTTAAAACCATAAATTGCTCTGTGCATTAATCTAAACTGTGTGTCCCTCCAGCCCTCATTAATCACCTCCTTCCTCATCCTCATCCATCCCTGCTGTATCTTTTCCCCTGCCTCTGTATCTTTTAATTGTCGTGCCCATGCTCCCCAGACCTGGTCCGAGTGCAGTGGTACCAGTGCTGTTCTCAGATCTTTGTACAGGGAGGAGATAGTAATCTCTTGTTTATCCTTCATTATAAATTGGTCCATTTCATTCATTACCTGTTCTTTTCTAACATCCCTTAATAGTCCCATTATTCCCTTTTCCACCTGTTTGTATTGTATGATTTGGAATAGAGAAAGCCCGTACCTGTTCACCATCTCCTCAAGGGTCAACCACCTATGTTCCGTTTCATGG
The DNA here is from genome assembly GCF_048569485.1 of Anomaloglossus baeobatrachus. Taxonomy (NCBI): domain Eukaryota; kingdom Metazoa; phylum Chordata; class Amphibia; order Anura; family Aromobatidae; genus Anomaloglossus; species Anomaloglossus baeobatrachus. Next base: position 516,084,516 of record NC_134357.1, read on the forward strand.
AGAAGATCCTTCACCCCACTGATCCCCTTATTTCTCCATTCTAGAAATAGTTTGTTTTCCCTCTCTGCTGGGAATTCCGGAAAATTCCAGATATTTAGGTATTTGGAGATTCGCCAGGACAGGTTAAACTTTTTCCTCACTGCCTTCCACGCCATTATCGTATCCCTACATACCAGGGAGTGCTTAATTTTCCTCGGAATATTGGCCAATGACGTGTGTAATATTGCTCCCAAGTCCCATGGTCTACAGTACTCACTTTCCAATTTTATATTAGAATAGCTATTTGTCTTCCTCAGCCAGTCTATTACGTGCCTCATCAAGCATGCTAGGTTGTAGCCTCTCACATTTGGCATCTTGATTCCTCCCTTTTCCAGTGGTAGCATTAGTTTTTCCGCCCTAATTCTTGGTCTTTTTCTCTTCCATAGGAAGCTTGTAAATGCTTTATTCAGTCTATTTACATCCGCATGCTTTAATAATATAGGGATAGTCTGCATTGGGTATAACAGCTTGGAGAAACTCATCATTTTTAAGAGGTGGTTTCTACCTAGCAGGGATAGCGGCAGCCCCTCCCACATCTTCAGCTCTCGTTCTATTTTCTGTATCAACGGTTTGAAGTTGAATTCATAAATGGAGGCAGGCTGGCGTCCAATCTGGATCCCCAGGTATTTAAGGTGGGTTTTTGCTATCGGTATCCCACATATGTTATCCCCTATTCCATAGGTTTTCAGGGATGACATGGTTCGCTCATTCAGAAACAGTACTTCACATTTTGTCTTGTTCAATTTAAAACCTGCCATAGACCCAAATCTCTCTATCTGTTGTATTGTTTTTAAAAGGTCATTCTGTGGTCTATTCATGAATAATATGATATCGTCCGCGAATAGAGCTGAATGTACTTTTTCCGTTCCGATGTTAATGCCCTCAAAGCAATCTCCTCCATTGATCATTTTTGATAATGGCTCAATGGCTAGATTGAACAAGAGAGGAGACAGCGGGCACCCCTGTCTCGTTCCTTTGGTCAAAGAGAAGGGTCGTGACAAAAATCCGGGTGTCGCCACTCTTGCCTGAGGGTTTGCATATAGTATACCTATAAATGTTCTGAATGCTCCCCTGAAGCCCATATTATCTAGGACTGTTTCCAGCCATGGCCACTGCACATTATCAAATGCTTTTTCAGCATCCAACGTGATCATGGCTGGCAACTCCCCTCCTTGTAGATCCCTGTGTCTGATGGCGTCCATTACTATCATGGCCTTTCTTACGTTCGTCACGGCTGCTCTCCCCTTTACAAACCCCGATTGGGCGGGAGAAATTAGCCTTGGTAATACCTCTGCCAATCGATTGGCCATCAATTTGGCCACTAGTTTAAGGTCTTGGTTGATTAGTGAGATTGGTCTATAATTCGTTGGATTGTCCAAATTTTTATCTCCCTTGGGTAAAAGTTTTATATATGCAGTGTTAAGGTGGCTAGACATTCCCGTACCCCCTAACATTTTATTAAACATACATGTCAGCGTTGGTGATATTTCCTCCTTTAGTACTTTATAGAATTCCCCATTGAACCCGTCAGGCCCCGGTGCTTTATGTATACTCAGTTCTCCTATTGTTGTTTGCACTTCCTCTATTGTGATGTCCGCGTTCAGTCTAGTCAGTTCGTCCTCAGTTATTTGTATAAGTCCTAATGTCTTTAGCCACTCCCTCCCTCCTTCTCCATTTTCATCCCCCTTACTATATAGTTTGGCATAGTATTCCCCCAAGATCTGGTTGATCTCCTGCGGATTCGTCGATTTGGTCCCATCCTGTCTTGTCATACTAGCTATTAACGTCAACGGTCGTCTTCCCTTTGCCAGGTTAGCCAGCAGTTTACCTGCCTTATTGCCAAATCGGTGCAAGTCAACCTCCTGCTGGGACCTTACTAGTTCTTCTCGTTTTCCTACCCACATGTCAAACTCTTGTTTTGCTTCCTTCCACTCTTCTTTTGCTTTTTGGGATTCGTTTTCTAGGTACCTTTTGTATTTCTCTCTCAAACTAGTGCTTGCCTCCTGGTAATGTTTTTGCGTCTGTTTCCTGATTTTGGCTACATGCCCCATCAGTCTCCCCCTTAATACTACTTTCGCTGTTTCCCAGAATAGCATTGCCTCTTCCTTGTGCCCGCTGTTAGTGCCGCAATATTCCTCCCACCACTCCTTTAATGTTTTAATAAAACTTTATCTTTGAGTAAGAATGATGGAAATCTCCATATATAATCCGAGCCCCTCTGTATTCTGTCATTTAAGTCTAAGGTCACCGGGCTGTGGTCGGATATAACCATGTTCTCTATGTCTACATCCTTGACCCTGTGCCAGTCTTTGGTCTACTAACATAAAGTCAATCCTTGACCATGCTTCGTGTGGGTGTGAGTAGTGTGTAAATTCACGTTCATATGGGTGTTGCGTTCTCCAACTGTCCTGCAGATTTGTGTCTTCCAGTAATTTGGCCATCAAACCCTTTGTATTCCTACTCTGCCTACCTTGTTCCTTGCCATACCTCCTATCCTCCTCTTTCGAAACTACTGCATTAAAATCTCCCCCCACTATCTTATTTGGGTCTACATCCACTCCCTATTTGTTGGTGATAAAGTCAAAGAAGGCGTTTTGTTCGGTATTAGGGGCGTATATATTGTTTATACTAAACTCTCCCTGCGGGCTAGTTAATTTGATATGTATGTACCTCCCACCATCATCACTGTCTTGGGACACTATTTTGTGAGTAAAGTGTTTGTTTATTAAGATCATTACCCCTGCCTTCCTTCCCTGGGATCCCGACCCGACTACCGCCCCCACCCATAATTTTTGCATACGAAAAAAATCCCCTTTTTGCAGGTGGGTCTCCTGCAGTAGTGCGATATCTACCTTCAGTCTTTTAAGGTGTCGTAATATCATCACGCGCTTATGTGGAGACTTCAAACCTTTTACGTTCCAAGTGACTAATTTAACCATTATCCCAACATCTCGGGACATTTATGTCGCTATATGTTCTCACTTGTGTGTGTCTTGGCGCCTTTCCCTGGTCTTTTCCCTGCCTTAACTCCGCTGCGTACTGACAACTATGTATTGCCTGGGCGCAACCTTGTGTCCCCTTCTTGGCATTAACTATAAACCTGGTGGCTACCCCCCCAACTGCCCTCAGTTTTCTTTCGGTGTGCTTATAGCGTTGCTTTCCCTGAATCCAACTATTCAACCTAGATCTATTGTCAACTAACAACCCCTCAACTGTCCCCCCCTTTACAATCAATCGTCTCGTCACTTCCATTTTTTCTGTGATGCTCCTGGCTCCGCAATCCCCTCTCAGCCTACTGATTCACATTTACATATGGCCTGTCCCCCATTGTTCTGTAATCTAACACACCAGAGCAAGGTCTTCCTGGTCAATAACCGTGCCAGCATACAATACCCCCTCCCTCATTGCCCATATATGGCCTGTCCCCCATTGTTCTGTTATCTAACACACCAGAGCAAGGCCTTCCTGGTCAATAGCCGTGCCAGCATACAATACCCCCTCCCTCATTGCCCATACCTATTATTTGTTGCCTCTGGTCTCAATTTCACTTCACCTCCCATCAGCATAAGTGACCTGGCTACCAGAAGAGCGATTTATCAGTAGATACTAAAGAGAGAGAAACCCGTTCCCCCATAGATGTTAGGATCCCCTACACCCCCGATGGGGCAGGGCACCTTGGTCCATATAGATTGAAGAGGCGAGGGGAACTGAAGAGAAAAGAAAGGAAAAGCCTACAAGAAGGGGAAAAAAAAAAGTGGAAGTAGGAAGAGGAAGTAGGAAGTGGAAAAGGAAGTGTAAGAGGAAGAGGAAAAGAAAGTGGAAGAGGAAGTGGGAAGTGGAAAAGGAAGTGGAAGTAGGAAGAGGAAGTGGAAAAGGAAGTGGAAGAGGAAGTGGGAGTAGGAAGTGGAAGAGGAAGTGGAAGAGGAAGTAGGAAGTGGAAGAGGAAGTGGAAGAGAAAGTAGGAAGTGGAAGAGGAGGTGGAAGAGGAAGTAGGAAGTGGAAGAGGAAGTAGGAAGTGGAAGAGGAGGTGGAAAAGGAAGTAGGAAGTGGAAGAGGAAATAGGAAGTGGAAGTAGGAAGTGGAAAAGGAAGTAGAAGAGGAAGTGGAAAAGGAAGTAGGAAGTGAAAGAGGAAGTGGGACAGGAGGTGGAAGTAGGAAGTGGAAGTAAGTAGGAAGTGGAAGAGGAAGTGGAAGTAGGAGGTGGAAGTGGAAGAGGAAGTAGGAAGTGGAAGAGGAAGTGGAAGAGGAAGTAGGAATTAGAAGAGGAAGTGGAAAAAGAAGTAGGAAGAGGTAGATGGGGTGGACAAGGAAGTGTAAGAAAAGTGTAAGAGGCACTATGAAGAGGAAGTAGGATTTTCCAGATCCTCTAGTTTGTCTCTCATGGCCTGGGATCCCTCTACCATCTCCTGCAGCTGCCCCTTTAATGCTGTCGCCTGGTCCTCTGTGTCAGAGATTCTTTGCTCCATCTCTGACATCCTGGCTCCCTGCTGTGTGATCTGTTCCTTTAAGGGTGCTAGCACTGCCCCCACCATGGCCTCTAGAGAGTCTTTGATCTTGTCTGCCAGGTGCACTGCCACTGCTCCAGCCAGACGGTCATAATCAATTTGCAGGCCTGGGAACTGGCTGTGCTGCTGGGCTGTCTGTTGCTCGTGCTGCCAGGCTGTCTGCTGCTGGGCTGTCTACTGCTCATGCTGCCAGGCTGTCTGCTGCTGGTGCTGCTGGGTTATCTGCTGCTCGTGGTGCTGGGCTGCCTGCTGCTGGTGCTGGGCTGTTTGCTGCTCGTGGTGCTGAGCTGTCTGCTGCTCGGCTGCCTGCTGCTGGGCTGTCTGTTGCTCATGGTGCTGGGCTGCTTGCTGCTGGTGTTGGGCTGTTTGCTGCTCGTGGTGCTGGGCTGTCTGCTGCTGGTGCTGCTCGGCTGCCTGCTGCTCGTGCTGCTGGGCTGTCTTTTGCTCGTGGTGCTGGTCTATCTGCTGCTGGTGCTGGGCTGTCTGCTGCTTGTGCTGGGCTGTCTGCTGCTAGGCTGTCTGCTGCTCGGCTGCCTGCTGTTCGTGCTGCTCGGCTGTCTGCTGAGCGTGTTGCCGAGCTCTTTGCTGCTCTCTCAGCTGCTCCCCCTCCTCCTCCATCCGTCCCCGCTCACCTCCCTGCATACCGCCGCGGCCCGCGGCCGCCATTTTGCGCTCCATGTGCACTGCTCTCTCTGCAGCACCCTGCTCCAGCTGTCTGCCGCCGCTCCGGAGGAGGTACCGCTCCATGCACGGTCACCTCCTGCTCCTCGCCTCCCTTTCTCCGCCTCCTCCCCCGGCCGTGGGGTTCTTGTAGTCGGTGTGTGGGGCTGAGGAACGTGCGGAGCTCTGTCTCCCGCGTCCTCACATCACAGTGCCGGAACCGGAAGTCAGGGGGAATCTTTTAGGTTTAGTGCAAAATTTCTGATGACAGGTTCCCTTTAAAGAATACTACAGGACTCTTCATTATAGACAGCAGACACCCCCAAAATAAAGAAGACAGAAGACTCCACGATCATATTCACCAGACGCCAACCGGGAGCAGTGGAATGCATTAAGGACCGGCGGCGGAACGCACACTTCCACACATGAGATCACACACACACACAATCACACATCACATTGCACACACTCACCACATCCAGCGATATCGATTGCTTCTGGGTGGTATAGGGACCTGCGTCACTGTGCAGTGGAGTGTCAGGACCAGTTGGTGGAATGCATGGAGCACCCAACGATGGAACGCATCATAGAGACAGGAGAGCAGAGAGTCCCCTCCTGGCTGGAAGCAAGTAGTATCACTGGAAGTGGTATATGCTCGCATGATTGTATGTGCAATCTCGTGTGTGTGTATATGAGTGTGTCTGCGATCTGATGTGTGCGTGTCGTCCAGAAGGGGAGGACAGCGTGCAGCATACCTGCTGGGAGCGTCCACCAAAGATTGCAAGAGAACCTGGGAGCAACGCAGACGCCCGTGGTCTGGTAAGTATGACGATCCTGGGAAGGGGATCTGCATTTTTTGGGGAGTAAACTTTCCCCCAACCATGTTTCCCCGAGAACAGGCCCTCCCCCAAAAATAAGACCTACTGCTTTTTTCAGGGCAAAAAAAAATATAAGACAGTGTCTTATTTTCGGGGAAACAGGGTAGTCTGGTCGAAGGTTCTTCAGCTGCTCACTCCGGATGCGCAGCCTTTGTGCAGGTGTTGGTAGCTTTGTCTCCTGCTCTGCACCGATCACATAGAACAGTGTGGGGCAGGAGGAGAGAGCAGTTCTCTCAGTGATCAGGAAGGACACTGTCTCCTCATTATCAGGAATCTGTATCTGTACTATAAGATGCACTAACTTATTAGCAAGACTTTTTCCTTCTTAAAAGTGCATTCCTTCTTAAAAGTGCAAGGTCACCTGCACACATTGAGTATTTGGGGAGACTTTTACCTCAATATTTGTAAGCCAAAACCAGGAGTGGGTAAAAAATGCAGAAATGGTGCATGTTTCTAATATACTTTTCCTCTGACCGTTCCACTCCTTGTCTTGGCTTACAAATACTGAGGTAAAAAAGTCACAGAAAAACTTAACATGTGCATGTGGCCTTATATTCCAAAAAATGCAATCAGTTGTAAAGTAATTTCCCTTTCTGATTTAATTATACGACTGTCTGTTGTATGGGGTTTTTTTTGTACAATTTGTCAATAACATATATAGTTTCATCCCATGCAAGTTATTTTTGATGGTAAACAATATGACTTTCCAGTAATTAATTTTTCCCATTCTACAAATATTAATGGCTATTGCCTGTGTGGGATTTTTGATGTTTAAGAAAGTGCCATTTTTCGTTAAAACATTTCCCACATTCTGAACAGGAAAAAGTCTTCTCCCCTGTGTGAGTTTTCTGATGTCTAACAAGACTTGACTTAACTGCCCAACTTTTGCCACATTCTGAACATGAATATGGCTTCTCTCCTGTGTGAGTTCTCTGGTGTACAACAAGATGTGATTTATTTACAAAATATTTCCCACATTCTGAACATAAATATGGCTTCTCCCCTGTGTGAGTTCTCTGGTGTACAACAAGATGTGATTTATTTACAAAACCTTTCCCACATTCTGAACATGAATATGGCTTCTCCCCTGTGTGAGTTCTCTGATGTTTAACAAAATATGATTGATCTAAAAAACATTTCCCACACTCTGAACATGAATATCGCTTCTCCCCTGTATGAGTTCTCTGGTGTCTAACAAGATATGATTTTTCTAAAAAATATTTCCCACATTCTGAACATGAATATCGCTTCTCCCCTGTGTGGGTTCTCAGGTGTATAACAAGATATGATTTATCTATAAAACATTTCCCACAAACTACACATGAATATGGCTTTTCCCCTGTATGAGTTTTTTGGTGTCTAACAAGATAGGATTGCTCTAAAAAACATTTCCCACATTCTGAACATGGATGTGGTTTCTCCCCTGTGTGAGTTCTCTCATGCCTAACAAGATTTGTTTTAAGGTTAAAATATTTACCACATATGGAACAAGAAAATCTCTTCTCCTCTGTGTTAATGTTTTGATCTTGAACAAAAGATGTTTCAAGGGAAAAATTATTTCCATATTCTGAATGTGAAGTTGGCTTTTCTGCTTTTAGATAAGTTTGTTTTTTAATGCTACTTTTGTGATTTTCATTTTTCTTAGTAGACTGTAATGAGTCACAAGATAGGACCTGTTTCAAAGGATCAAATGATTGACATTTACTGTGAAGGGATGATGGGATATCTGGAGTAATGACCTTTACTTCAATTGTATCTTGTGTGATCTCAAGTTCATCTGATTTAAAACTTGAAGATGTGAGTTGTTCCTCTGATCTCCAGGTACAGTCATCTGCCAAAAATAAAATCAATTATTATCTTTGAATAAAATATCCCTGAAATTTATATATTTTTTAACATTTCTACTCAAAATGTCTATAGAATTATCAAGTTATGTAGTAAAATTGAATTATTCTCTAAAGGGTGCTTTACACGCTGCGACATCGCTAACGATATATCGTCGGGGTCATGGCATTAGTGACGCAAATCCGGCGCCATTAGTGACATTGCAGCGTGTGACACCAAGGAGCGTCGATCAACGAACGCAAAAGCGTCAAAAATCGTTGATCGTTGACACGTCGCTTCTTTTCATAATATCGTTGGTGGTGCATGCGGCTGGTTGTTCGTCGTTCCTGCGGCGTCATACATCGTTACGTGTGACACCGCAGGAACGACGAACATCTCCTTGCCTGCGTCCACCGGCAATGAGGAAGGAAGGAGGTGGGCGGCATGTTCCGGCCGCTCATCTCCGCCCCTCCTCTGCTATTGGACGGCCGCTTATTGACGCCGCAGTGACGTCGCTATGACGCCGATTGCACCTCCCCCTTGAAGGAGGGATTGTTCGGCGGTCACAGCGACGTCGCTGAACAGGTATGTGCGTGTGACGCTGCCGTAGTGATAATGTTCGCTACAGCAGCGATCACCAAATGTCGCACGAACGACGGGGGCGGGTGCTATCGTGCACGACATTGCTAGCTATCGCTAGCGATGTCGCAGCGTGTAAAGCACCCTTAAGACAAGGACAGTTCACAGTCTAATAGAAGACCTCAGGGCATGAACTAGTAGAGCGTGTTGTTCACTTGTCTGTTCATTCTGTGTTCCAAATATTGGAACAAAAAGCCACCAAAAAATGTTATGTAGGCAAAAATGATATCAATAAAAACTTCTAGTCATACCACAAAAAAAAGCTCCCAATCAGGTGTCAAAATACTCACTAGTATTACAGATTAAATCAGTAAAGGTTTAGGCTTTCTTAAGGGTGCTTTACACGCTGCGACATCGCTAGCGATCTCGTTAGCGATGTAACACGCCAGATCACACATACGATCTGCCGTGATCGCACATGCGACCGGCGCTAAAAAAATTACCTATGTGCTATCTCGGCAGATTGTATCTGCGATCTGGCGTGTTACATCGTTAACGAGATCGCTAGCGATGTTGCAGCGTGTAAAGCACGCTTTAGGATCAGAAGGAGTGGGGCATTTGGATTTGGGAACGCACATATCATTAGATTCTGAGGGGGTTGGAGCCATGTCACTTTTCTATAGTCTTTGTTCTACCAGTATTGAGGGAACCCCTACATTTCCAGTGACAGACTGAACCTAAGTGGGGGATGGTTTTGTGCGGAATACATTATAGAGTTTTTATTCGTAACACTTTGAGGTACATAATATTTTTTGATCACTTTCAGTTTGTTCTACGATGAGCACTTATGTCGGGGGTGGCATGTAAATACCACAGAAATGCAATTCAGACGAAATTCTGGATGGAACCACTCACTAGTGAGGAAGATGGAGACACTTTGGACTCCGTTTCGCTTCTGTACTGGTAGTATCCATCTTTTTAGGAGTCCACACTTGTTCACTAAAAAGACACCTCAAAATGATGGGACATTGCCGGAAAAGAAGCCAGACGGAGTCCAAAGTGACTCCATCTGCCTAATTATAGTGAGTGGTTCCATCGGAGATTTTGTTTGATTCGCAGTTGATTTAGATATACACGAAGACCCCCCAGAAAAGTGCTCTCAGAGGAGATCACAAGAAAGATATGAACAGAGCCTTAAGCTGGGTTCACACATAGCGACAGCGACATCGCTGTTACGTCACCATTTTCTGTGACGTAACAGCGACCTTGTAAGTCGCTGTTATGATCGCTGCTTAGCTGTCAAACACAGCGACGCAGCAGCGATCATAACGTCCCTACATGTGCAGAGAGCAGGGAGCCGCGCACACTGCTTAGCGCTGGCTCCTTGCTCTCCTAGCTACAGTACACATCGGGTTAATTAACCCGATGTGTACTGCAGCTACATGTCACAGTGCAGAGAGCAGGGAGCCGCGCACACTGCTTAGCGCTGGCTCCTTGCTCTCCTAGCTACAGTACACATAGGGTTAATTAACCCGATGTGTACTGCAGCTACATGTCACAGTGCAGAGAGCAGGGAGCCACGCACACTGCTTAGCGCTGGCTCCTTGCTCTCCTAGCTACAGTACACATAGGGTTAATTACCTGATGTGTACTGCAGCTACATGTGCACAGAGCAGGAGCCGGCACTAGCAGCAAGAGCGGCGGAGGCTGGTAACGAAGGTAAATATCGGGTAACCTGGGAAAGGTCTTCCCTTGGTTACCCGATGTTTACAGTGGTTACAGCTTTCCGCAGCTGCCAGACGCCGGCTCCTGCTCCCTGCTCGCTTCATTTCGTCGCTCTCTCGCTGTCACACACAGCGATGTGTGCTTCACAGCGGGAGAGCGACGACGAAAAAATGAAGCAGGACATTCAGCAACGAGCAACGACCTCACAGCAGGGGCCAGCTCGTTGCTGGATGTCACACACAGCGACAGCGACGGGACGTCGCTGCAATGTCACAGAAAATGGTGACGTAGCAGCGACGTCGTTGTCATCGTCGCTGTGTGTGACACCACCTTTACTCAAATTTTTGGGAGGCAGAATAAACAAACAAACAGAAGAAGAATATGTTTTATGTTTACACGATTTTCCGTGCAGTAGTGATAAGACGGTTTTATTCTTCAGGTCAGTACGATTCCAGCAATACCAGCTGTATATTGATATTTTATGTTTTGCTTCTATCACACAATAAAAGTTGTTTTTTGTTTGTTTTTTTTTTATAAAAAATATTTTTTTCGGCACCATACACAACCCGGTGCCTTTCTGAAGAAGTGGAGTTTTACTTCAAAATGCATAAATAAAAGCACCTTCCCATCCACTATACAGTGTGAACCTGCGTCTTTATCCACAACAGGACAGATGGATCCATTCTTCTCCAGGTTCCTTTTTTTATTTTCTTCAGTCTTGGGGTTCGTGGATCTTGTGGAAGCTGTTATTGCTTCTATACTGGTCGTGTTGCATACAAGGTGAGCGGCTAGCTCTCTTATTCCCTTCCTCTATTTGGGTAGAACCCTATTTTGCTATTTTTTTCCATAGTTTTGCACATTCGCCATCATATTCTGAAAGCTTTACCCTCCTTAAAGGGAACCTGTCATCAGAAATTTAGCTATAAAGCTAAAAGTTCCCCCCTCTGCAGCTCCTGGGCTGCATTCTAGGAAGCTTCCTATAGTTCTTGTAGCCACTTTTATACCAAAATAAACACTTTGTAAACTTGTACCTTTTCTTATGCAAATTTCGTAAATCTTCCATGGGGGCGGGCTGCCTGGGGTCCGTTGCTGTCATCCTGCCGATTTACGCCGCCCCCAAATGCTGAATTTCAAAGCTCAGGACGCCGCCCCTGGGCGCCCGTGGTCCCGCGCATGCGCTGTTCCACTGTAGCGGTGCCGTGCACTGTGTGCACGTGTGACCGCTGGTGACGCGCTCGCTGGCCAGGTGACCGGACGTCACCTCTTTCCCATCCTGCTCAGCAGCAGGTGACGTCCGGTCATCTGGCCAGCTTGCGCATAACGCTGGAGTAATAGGGGAAAGTGCGGTCACGAGGTTATGGGCGGCACTTGCTGATGACACTCACAGCGCCGCCCATAACCTTGTGCCCGCGCAAAGCGTCACCAGCGGTCACACGTGCACACAGTGCACGGCACCGCTACAGTGGAACAGCACATGCGCGGGACCACGGGCACCCAGGGGCGGCGTCCTGAGCTTTGAAATTCAGCATTTGGGGGCGGCGTAAATCGGCAGGATGACAGCAACGGACCCCAGGCAGCCCGCCCCCATGGAAGATTTACGAAATTTGCATAAGAAAAGGTACAAGTTTACAAAGTGTTTATTTTGGTATAAAAGTGGCTACAAGAACTATAGGAATCTTCCTAGAATGCAGCCCAGGAGCTGCAGAGGGGGGAACTTTTAGCTTTATAGCTAAATTTCTGATGACAGGTTCACTTTAACTTCTTGTAGAACAGATCTGTATGACAGCTTAATTTTTGTGGAATGAGTTGAGCGTTTTTTTAGTACCATTTTGGGGTAAAGAATATTTTTTTATTGCTTTTTATTCAGATTTTCAGAGATATCAGATTTATATACTTTCTTTTTGTTTCGCTACTTTTGAAAACTAAAAACAATATTTTTACCGAAACAGCCATGAAGGCTTGTTTTTGCAGTTTGATTTGAATTTTTCATTGGTAATATTATTTTTTTTTTAAATATAACTTTTTTCATTACTTTTTTTAAAACTTTTTGTGTATTAGTATGATGAAAATTTACATTTTTAGTTTGTTTTTTATTACTTTTTTACTGTGCTCGTCGTATGGCATACATTCCATGACAGTTTTAGCATTTGGGTTTTTCCAGATGCGGCGACACCAATTATGTGTAAATATTTATATAGTTTTGTTTTCACAGAAAAGCTGCATTTTTGTGGCTAAAAGGCTTTTCATGAATTGTGTGCCCTTTTTATATTACTTTTTCTCACATATAATTTAACGCTTTTTTATTTAGTCCCACTGTTGGACATGAATATTTTTCATGTTGTTTGCTGGTCTTATATAGTGCGGTACTCATTTACAGCAGTGCATGATACCTATCAGTTTTCACTGATTCAGCCTATTAGACCCTGCTTATAGCAGGATCTAAAGGGACACTGTACACTGAAGTCATCAGATTACCTCGAGGTGCAAGAGCAACTATTAGCACCCTTGATGATGATCCATTTAGATACCACTGTCACGATTCACAGCAGTACCTAAGGGACTACTCATATACACTGTGTTCAGAATTATTAGCCAAATGAGTATTTTGATCACATGATACTTTTATACATGTTGTCCTACTCCAAGCTGTATAAGCTTGAGAGCCAACTACCAATTAAGTGAATCAGGTGATGTGCATCTCTGTAATGAGGAGGGGTGTGGTGTAATGACATAAACACCCTATATAAGGTGTGCTTAATTATTAAGCAACCTCCTTTCCTTTGGCAAAATGGGTCAGAAGAGAGATTTGACGGGCTCTGAAAAGTCAAAAATTGTGAGATGTCTTGCAGAGGGATGCAGCAGTCTTGAAATTGCCAATCTTATGACGCGTGATCACCGAACAATCAAGCATTTCATGGCAAATAGCCAACAGGGTCGCAAGAAGCGTGTTGGGCAAAAAAGGCGCAAATAACTGCCCGTGTATGAGGAAAATCAAGCGTGAAGCTGTCAAGATGCCATTTGCCACCAGTTTGGCCATATTTAAGAGCTGCAATGTTACTGGAGTATCAAAAAGCACAAGGTGTGCCATACTCAGGGACATGGCCAAGGTAAGGAAGGCTGAAAAACGACCACCTCTGAACAAGAAACATAAGATAAAACGTCAAGACTGGGCCAAGAAATATCTTAAGACTGATTTTTCAAAGGTTTTATGGACTGATAAAATGAGAGTGACTCTTGATGGGCCAGATGGATAGGCCAGAGGCTGGATCAGTAAAGAGCAGAGAGCTCCACTCCGACTCAGACGCCAGCAAGACGGAGGTGAGGTACTGGTATGGGCTGGTATCATCAAAGATGAACTTGTGGGACCTTTTCGTGTTGAGGATGGAGTGAAGCTAAGTCCCAGACCTACTGCCAGTTTCTGGAAGACAACTTCTTCAAGCAGTGGTACAGGAAGAAGTCAGTATCGTTCAAGAAAAACATGATTTTCATGCAGGACAATGCTCAATCACATGCATCACAGCGTTGCTGGCCAGTAAAGGTTTGAAAGATGAAAAAATAATGACATGGCCCCCTTGTTCACCTTATCTGAACCCCATAGAGAACATGTGGTCCCTCATAAAACGTGAGATCTACAGGGAGGGAAAACAGTACACCTCTCGGAACAGCGTCTGGGAGGCTGTGGTGGCTGCTGCACGTAATGTTGATCGTAAACAGATCAAGCAACTGACAGAATCTATGGATGGTAGGCTGTTGAGTGTCATCATAAAGAAAGGTGGCTATATTGGTCACTAATTTTTTGGGGTTTTGTTTTTGCATGTCAGAAATGTTTATCTCTAAACTTTGTGCAGTTATATTGGTTTACCTGGTTAAAATAAACAAGTGAGATGGAAATATATTTGGTTTTTATTAAGTTGCCTAATAATTCTGCACAGTAATAGCTACCTGCACAAACAGATTTCCTCCTAAGATAGCCAAATCTAAAAAAACCCACTCCAACTTCCAAAAATATTAAGCTTTGATATTTATGAGTCTTTTGGGTTGATTGAGAACATAGTTGTTGATCAATAATAAAAAAAATCCTCTAAAAGACAACTTGCCTAATAATTCTGCACACGGTGTACTGCTAAGGCTAGGTTCACATTTTCGTTGTTTATTATCAGTCACAATCAGCTGCTCTGATAAACAACGCAATCCATTTGGCGGATTCCGTTGTTTCCCATAGACTTGTATGAGCAGTGGATAGTGACTGATGCCCTTGCGTTGCATCTGCCACCCGACTGATCAGTCGTGGAATACTGACCGTCGGGCGGGAGGAAAGCAGCTTGTAACTTTTTTTGAGCAGCGGAATCCTTTAGATTTCGCTGCGCATGCTCTCTTGGTGGCCGAACGATCAGCTGATCGCCCAGCAGCCGCCTTCTGTGAGCGATCAGCTGATCTTCCGGCCACCGGCTTTTGAGAGCGATCAGTCACTCTCAAAAGCCGGTGGCCGAGAGATCAGCTGATCGCTCACAGAAGCCGGCCGCCGGGTAATCAGCTGATCGCTCGCAAAAGCTGGCGGCCGGCTTATGAGAGTGATCAGCTGACCTCCCGGTTGCCAGCTTATGAGAGCGATCAGTTGATCGTTCACAATATCCGGCTGATCAGCTGATCGTTCACAGAAGCCGGCCGCTGGGAGATCAGCTGATCGCTCTCAAAAGCCGGCAGCCGGCTATTGTGAACGATCACTCGTTTTACAACGGAATCCGCTTTCTTGTGACAATGAATTTCAATTCTTGTCACCCATTGTAAAACGCATCAGTCACAAGCATCAAGCAACGCATGTGACTGATGCAAAATAACGGAAATGTGAACCTAGCCTAACACCTACTGCATATTCGCCTGTTGGGGGTGCACTACACATATAATCCTCTGTGCTGTGAAAAAGTGTCACTGAGGATTAACACCCCTTAATGATAGCCATGAAAACCCATATCACCAGTGTTAAGGAGTTATAAAAAGAAAATTAAATAATAATAATAAAAAGCTCTGCTGTTATTGTTCAGAAATTCACACTTCTCTCACTGCACATTTTATATTGTCTATGAACTATTGGTCATAAAGGCTGGACTTGGTCTTGTAGGGATTATATGAGAACTTTCAGCAGCACAGAAGGGAGAAACGGTAGATTCATACTTCATGATGCCAGGATTTTAAAAAGGCAACATCATTACTCTCCATGTTCTTTTAGAGGCCCTTCAAAATATTTTTCTTTAAGTGATTGTTTAACTTGTCAGCACATTCTATGTACACTGTAATTTGGCTTTGTAGATTACAGACCTGGTCAGGTAAGGGTCAGAATCTTCTAATTATAGGCTGTAAGTGCTATAGAAGAAGGGCTTTAAGTGCCCAAAGTAATATGAACAGTCTAAGTGGAAGAAAATGCTGTGGTCTATGTGCGGGACTACGCAACTGATAAAGCAGCCGTTGACTGAGAAAAATCTTTGACTCTGTATTTAGTGGTCACTCACCTGGGTAGTCATATGTAAGAATCTCCTCTTTACACCACTCATCACCGCTTACGTATGTCTCTGTAGTATTAATATGGGTCAGATCTTCACCCTGAAACAAATGTAAAAAGTCACAGACAGATGGAGCAGTCACATCTATGATCCGCTCTAATCCTGCCATCTCATGCATTCTCATTACACAATTATAAAGCATATAATACAGGTGGATAAACAAGACTGAACACAAGACCTTCACAGTTGTGTACAGTCGCTGAGAAAAGTTCTGTCGCTTATCCATGTTATGCAAATAAAAGCTTATAACCTGACTTTAAATTCATCCATTGGTTTTATAAATTACTCTTTTGAAAGCTGAAACCCTCCCAAATTTGGTTTAGGTTATGAAAATAAAGTTACTGCAAGCTGAAATATTGATCATCTAATGAACACAGAAAGGTCAGATTTTGGCAAGACAAAAGTTTTATCGCCCACAGAAAGTAATGTGAAATTCAAACAAATAATTAACTTCTATTACAAAAATATATTGCATAACATTGGTGAATGACGTTGTGGTGCTCTTAAAGCCATATTTAAAATTTTGTTTGACTTCCATGAGCTTGAAGGACTGCATCCATGCGGTTCAACAATGATTCATACAATTTATTGATGAAGTCATCAGGAATTGCAAACAATGTAGTGTTACATACCTCCCAGAATTCATCCAGAATCTTTGGTTTTGTCTTCCAAGCTTCCTCTTTCATCCTACCCCAAACATGCTCAATGATGTTCATGTCTGGTCACTGGGCTGGCCAGTCCTTGAGCACCTTGATCTTCTTTGCCAGGAGGAACTTTGTTGTAGAGATGGATGTATGAGATGGAGCACCATCCTGCTGCAGAATTTGACCCCTTTTATGATTGGGAATGTAAGAGGTAGGTAATACTTCTTGATATTTTAGGCTATTGATATTGCCTTACACCTTGCAAATGTTTCGCACACCCCCATACTGAATGTAACCCCAAACCATGATCTTTCCACCACCAAACTTAACTGTTTTCTGGATCCATACAGGCTCCAGTAGGTCTCCTGCAGTATTTGCGGCGGCTGTTGTGTAATTCAACTGAAGATTCATCAGAAAAATGCACCTTCTGCCACTTTTCCAGAATCCATCTGTTTAGCAGGCTTTGGAACTTGTCAAATGCCACATGGTTTTTTAATTGCCTTTTGTTTAGTGTTGGCTTCTGGGCACTGATTCGAACATGGAGGCCATTTTGAGACAGAATCCTACAAACTGTTCTAGTTGACACAGGGACTTGAGGTGACCAGGCCTTTTGGAGCTCTGCTGCAGTGGAAGAGGGACTGGCTTTGGATTTTCTAACCAACAAACGTTCCTCCTGAGCAGTTGTCTTGCAGAGTCTGCTGGACCTGTCAAAAACATCTCCAGTCTCTTCAAATATTTTTTTAATTCTTTGTACTTGACGCTGAGACACATTAAAGGTGCTAGCCACCTCTGCAATGAATCTGGTCTTCAGCCTCTTGATAATCAAGGCTTTGGTCGCAGGGTGGATGTTTGGCATGTTGTTAGAGGTCAAGTTGTAGTTCAACTGATGGTCTGGGGTGCTGGGTTTCTTTTTAAACATACCCACTAATTAACCGATCATTTAGTGAGCACAGGTGAGAATGTAAACTAGGATTGGGTGCATTATATGACAAGGCGACAAAACTTTTGTCTTGCCAAAATCTGACCTTTCTGTGTTCGTTAAATGATCAATATTTCAGCTTTGCAGCAACTTTATTTTCATAACCTAAACCAAATTTGGGTGGTTTCAGCTTTCAAAAAAGAAATTTATGAAACCAATGGATGAATTTAAAGTCAGGTTATAAGCTTTTATTTACATAACATGGATAAGCGATAGAACTTTTGTCAGGGACTGTACACATCATAGGGAGAATTCATGGCACCTTCTCTTCACCTACCTGATAATCTTGAAAAACATCTGGATTTTCTTGCTTACAATCCTGTGGAAGAAGAGGACAGGGACATCTCTCTGGTGTTGTCCTCTTACTGGATAGATCTGGAGGAAACACAGACAGGGACTGAATTCATTCTTTACATACAGATAATTATAGGTCGTGTGTATTTAGTTCTGTCTATTACCTGGTGATGTGAGGGGGCGAGGATCCTCCATCACGACCTCTTTGTACAGATCTTTATGTCCTTCTAAATACTCCCACTCCTCCATAGAGAAATACATGGTAACATCCTGACACCTTATAGGAACCTGACACAAACAATGATACCGTCATCCCCCGATCCCTTCATAGCGTTACTGTATAATGTCCCAGCATTCCCAGCAGTGTCACCTCTCCAGTTAGCAGCTCAATCATCTTGTAGATGAGTTCTAGGATCTTTCGGTCATTGATGTCCTCATGTATCAGGGGTTGAGGTGGAGGCCCCTTGATTGGGCTCTGGGGTCTTCTCCATCCCTCAGACACAGGGTCCTGACAACACTCACTAGAGGTCTTCTTCACTACTGTGTAATCCTGGTTATGGAGAGACACAGTAATAAATCTCACTACAGACATTTCCAGAGTCCTCACCTCTCCAGTTCTGTCCATCTGTTATTCCCATAGATAAGAATGATGTAATGTGACGTCATCAGAATCTCTCACCTCTCCAGTAAGCCGGAAGAGGATCTCTAGGGTGAGGTGTAATATCCTCTCCGCCATCTTGTCCTTGTCCCTATTCATCCTTGATGGTTCATTAAGAAAAAGTCTCTTATATAGAAGATCTACACAGAGGATCCGATATTGTAGGGACCTGAATGGGAAAACTGTGAGCTGATATAAAATAAAAGAATTCCATGTAAAAATATAAAAAGAGAAAACATATATGAATTCACCTTGTCTTGCATGGATAAACAAAAATATTTCTTTTGTATTCTATTTTTCTGTTTACTATATATACAGATGATCTTTCCATGATTAATTTGCATTTTATTGCATGAAAGAAGATTTTGATCACCTACCAAAAACCAAGGTAGGTGACCTGGCTCTCACAGACCTGTTATTTTTGTCTTTAAGAAGCCCTCCTACTCTACACTCATTACCTGTATTAATTGCACCTGTTTGAGCTCGTTACCTGTATAAAAGACACCTGTCCACAATCAATCACACTGCAACCTCTCGACCATGGTTAAGACCAAAGAGCTGTCTAAAGACACTAGGGACAAAATATAGACTTTCACAAGGCTGGGATAGGCTATAGGTCAATAGGCAAGCAGCTTGGTGAGAAGGCAACAACTGTTGGCACAATTATTAGAAAATAGAAGAAACACAAGATGACTGTCAATCTTACTCGGTCAGGGGCTCCATGCAAGATCTCACATCATGGGGGAAGGATGATTCTGATAAAGGTCAGGAATCAGCCCAGAACTAAATGGAAAGACCTGGTTAAGGAACTAAAGAGAGCTGGGACATAGTCTTAAAGATTGCAGTTAGTAACACACTATGCAGTCATGGATTAAAATCCTGTAGGGCAAGCAAGGTCTCCCTGCTCATGCCAGCACATGTCCAAGCCCGTTTGAACTTTGCCATTGACTATCTGGATGATCCAGAGGAGGCATGGTAGAAGGTCATGTGGTCAGATGAGACCAAAATAGGACTTTATTTTATCAACTCCACTCGCCGTGTTTGGAAGAAGAAGGATGAGTACAACCCCAAGAACACCATGCCAACCGTAAAGCATAGGGGAGAAAACATCATACTTTGTGGGTGCTTTTCTGCAAAGGTGACATGACGACTGCACTGTGAACGGAGGATAGATGGGACATGTATCGCAAGATTTTGGCCAACAACCTTATTCAGTAAGAGCACTGAAGATGGGTGGTGGCTGGGTCTTCCAACATGACAATGACCTGAAACAATAATTCTAATCACCGCACACTCAGAAGTAGTTTGCAAAAAGTGTTCCCCTCAATCTGTTCAGAACCACATTCAAGAAGTTTATTAACCCTTTAGGTTGTTCACAGGAACCAAAGCAATGTGTAAAGAAAAAATGAAAATTTAACTTTTTTTTTTTTTTTTTTTTTACACACAAATGTTACTTTAGCCATAACATTTTGCATTTTCACAAGGGTATGAGGAAAAAATGCACCATAAACTTTATTGTGCAATTTCTTCTGAGTGCGCTGATACCTCATATGTGCAACAAATCATTTGTTTTAGCAGACGCCATGTCAGGATTGGAAACCCCTTGAGGTGCCTGAACAATGGAGCTCTCCCAAAAGTGACCCCATTTTGGAAACTAGAGCCCTCAAGGAATTTATCTACATGTTTGGTGAGCACCTTGAACCCCTGGGGGCTTCACGGAGGTTTATAACATTGAGCTGTGAAAGTTTTTTTCTTAACCACAAAATTGTTGATTTGTTTTACAAGGATATCAGGAAAAAGTGCACTATAAAATGTATTGTGCAATTTCTCCTGAGTACGCAGATATCTTATATGTAGTGGTAATCAATTGTTTGGTCATCCTTTGGGTTGCCTTTAAAATGCACGGACGCCGCTCAGTGATGTGCATCACTAATTGGCCACTGCAGGAAGCATACACGAATAAGGTGCAAAAAGCAACAAGAAATACGGACAAAAAAAAATGCCCTGCCTAAAATTGAGCACAGACACCGATCCGTTATGTGCATCACTGATCAGCGATCGGCCGCTGCAGGACGCACGGACGGATGAGGTATAAAAAGGGACAGGGGATATAGACAAAAAAAAATAAATTATATTCACAAGGCCAGAGGATTAGCAGGAGGATCACTGAACAGAGGAATTACAGGAGGAATAGAAGGCAGCAAGATGGACAGCTTATTACAGGAGCAGCAGGCAGCAAGTTGGACGGCTCATGTGAGAGGACCCAGGAAGGACCCAGCGATGGAAGCAGATGCGATCGAACCAATGAAGACCTCGGACGACCTGGTGGCAGCAAGTAGGGGACATAGGAGAAGGACAGCAGATGCCGAGGGGTAGACCGTAGAAGCCGAGGGATCGCACCGACTGCAGAAGCAGAAGAATGGGGGCAGAATACAGAGATCGCGGGGGGCAGAATACAGAGATCGCCGGGGGCAGAATAGAAAGATCGCGGGGAGCAGAATAGAGAGATTGCAGGGGGTGCAGATAGAGAGATCACAGTAGGGGAAGATCTGGGGGGGGACATCGACGAGGGCAGGGTTGCAGATCGGCAGTGCACAGGGGCAGCACGGGAGCAGCACGCAATACTTACAGGAGGAGAGCAGGAGCGGGGATCGGATGGCGGCGGCAGCGGCATGGCACTAGCGGGTGCATGGCTGCATGCCATAGACATGCTGGGGGAGGGTTCCCCAGGCTGATTGGAGCGATTCATAGCACAATTGTTCCAATTAGTGCTGCAGAGGGTGGGGGCACTGTCTTCGCTAGCCTCCAGCCTATAATATAGTGCTGCTGCAGCACCTCATAGCTGGATGTTACCGGATTGCACTGTTTGGGGCATTTTTGTTAGCCGAAAACAGTGCGATTGATGTGATTGGCGGTTTAGATTTGAACAGCCAATTACAGCAATCAATACCCCCCGTGATCAAGCAAAGGTCCCCTGCTGTAAGAAACAGCAGGAAGTATAATTTGAAAGCCCTTGCAATGGTAATGGCAATCAAATGACTTTTTGGCAGTAAATTTACATCTCTGGTCGTTAAAGTCACGTAAAAATAGGACGTAACTTTACTGTCCGCGGTCGTGAAGGGGTTAAGCTTACTTCAAAAATTGAATTTTTTCAAAAACACATAATGAAAGTGTAAATTAGATAAATCAAAAAGCACACTGATCAAAATTAGAGAACACTTTCAGATACCTGCAAGTTATTGGTGTTAATCTGGCACCTGGTGTTAATTTTCTTAATCTGACAAAGCTTATTTAACTGGCAGCCTAAGGCTACTTTCACACATCCGGTTTGAGCACTGCGGCTCAATCCGGCTGTGAAAACTATGCAACGGATGCGGCGAAAACACCGCATCCTTTGCATAAGTTTTTACATGCGGCCCGTCCGGTTTTTTCCGGTTGCGGCATGCTACTGAGCATGCGCAGTGGAAAAAACCGCATGCGGCGAGCGGATGCGTTTTTTTCCGCATCGCGCCGCATCCAGCCTCCATAGGTATGCATTGAAAAATGCGCCGCAGCGGCCGGATGCGGCGCGATGCGGTGTTTTTTGCCGGAGCAAAAAACGTTGCAGGGAACGTTCGATCCAGCCGCGGCATCGGCTAAATCTGCCGCATGCGGCAAAAACCGGACCGAACGCAAGCCCCTGCGGCACAATACGGCACTAATGTAAGTCTATGCAAAAAAAAACCGCAACCGGCGTTACAAAAGCCGGTTGCGGTTTTTCTGCAGAACGCCGTATTGTGCCGCAGAGCAAAAATCCGGATGTGTGAAAGTAGCCTAACTTTTCAGTTTGCACTGACTTTGCAAAAATTGTGTGCCATACCAAAAGTTTTCCAGATGAAGGTCAAAGGGGTGACCCAATCAGCCATAGCAAGAGAAGTTGGTGGTTCCAAGTCTGTGATTTTGATTACATTGCATCTTTATGACATCACAAACTCTTTCAAGTCCCTCAAATAGGCTGCAAGAGAAGACAGGATAATGTGGAAAAGCTCCATGGGAAAGGCTACTTTCACACTTGCGTTGGACGGCTTCCGTAGCATTGCGTTGTGTGACGGATGCAACGGATGCGTTGCATATAGTGGCACAACGGATGCTACGGATCGTACAAAACAACGGAAAGCTTTTTTTTTTTAAATTCTTTTTTTTTTTTTCTTCTTTACAGTTTTACTGGCAGCAGACTATTGTGAATGATCAGCTGAGCGCTCTCACATGCCGGTGGCCGGGCATGCCGGTGGCCGGGCGTTCAGCTGAGCGCTCTCACATGCCGGCGGGCGGGCGCTCAGCTGAACGTTCGGCCACCGAGAAACAAAATAAAGTTTGTGATTTAAAAAAAAACATAAAAACAGAGCATGCGCAGTGAAATCCAACGGATTGCGCTGCTCAAAAAAGGTTACATGCTGTGTTTCTTCCGCCCGACACAGTGTCAAAATAACGACGCTGCGTCATCCGGCGGATGTAACGCTGACACTTGCGTTACAGTGCGTTGTCCATACAAGTCTATGGAGAATAGCGCAGTGCGTTAACGGACTGCGCTATTTTCCATAGTGATGGACTCCGCTGAAGGCAACTGCGAAGGTACCCTAATCGTTTCAACACTGCAGCTGGAATTGCTCGCCAGTTCAGCACTGAACAAGGTAAGGATCTGTCTCATCATACAGCGTCACAAACGTTTAAGAGCATTTGGTCTGAAAGACCACTCTGCAGTGACCAAACCTCTCATTAGCAGAAAGAATCAAAAGGCTAGACTCACCTTTGGTGAGGAGCATGTTGTGTGGACAGAAAAGTGGTCCACAGTACATTTTAGTGATGAAAGCAAGTTTAAAGGGAACCTGTCACCAGTTTTTTGCCCTATAAGCTGTGACCACCACCACTGGGCTCTTATATACAGCATGCTGTATTTAAGAGCACAGGCTGCTGGATATAACATAAAAAACACTTTATAATACTGACCTAGAAGGTCGCTCCGCTACACAACGGTCAGATGGGTGGTGCCGTTCTCCGGGACCGGCGCCTCCTCTTTCAGCCATTATGGCCTTCCTTATTCTGAAGCCGGGGTGCATTTCGCGTCTACGTCATACCGACACGACGGCATTGAGGTCTTGCGCATGCGCACTACAATACTTTGATCTGACCTGAGCAGGGCAGATCAAAGTGCACCTGTGCAGGACTTAATATGTAAAACGTAAATGCGTCATGCATCGTGGCTTCAGAATAAGGAAGACCAAGATGGCCGAAAGGGGAGGCGCCGGTGCCGGAGAACGGCGCCACCCATCCAACCGTTGTGCACCGGAGCGACCTTCTAGGTGAGTATTATAAAGTGTTTTTTATGTTCTACCCTGCAGCCTGGGCTCTTATATACAGCATGTTAGAATGCTGTATATAAGAGCTCATTGGTGGTGGCCGCAGCTTATAGGGCAAAAAACTAGTGACAGGTTCCCTTTAACTTATTTGGGTCTGATGGGAAACATTATGTTCGTCAACAAACTGGGGAAAGACTGAACCCAAAGTATGTTAAGAAGTCAGTGAAAGTTGGTGGAGGAAGTGTCATGGTTTGGGGAATATTTTCTATAGCAGGAGTTGGACCTCTCATACAGCTACATGGCAGAGTGAATGCAAGTGTGTATCAGAACCTTCTTCAACAACATGTGGTTCCTTACTTGCATTCATCACTCAATCAGCCAGCAATTTTCATGCAGGACAATGCCCCCCGTCACACAGCAAAACGGGTAAAGCAGTTACTTGAAACAGAAAACATTGAAACAACAAAATTGGCCAGCCTAGAGTCCCGATCTAAACCCAATAGAAAACCTCTGGAAAATCCTTGGTTACAAACTTATGGCCATGAAACCCACAACAGTCAAAGAACTGTGGAAGAGAGTGGAAGAAGAGTGGACCAAAATCACACCACAGCAGTTTGAGAGACTAGTGATGTCCTGCGGCTGCAGATGTGCTGAAGTCATTCAAAGCAAAGGTCTGTACACTCCCTACCGATTGGTGACTGTTATTACCTTCAGAAAATGTAGTTATAATCTTTCTCTGTGCTACAGTCATTGCTGTTCTCCAATTATGATCATCACGTTTTGGGCAAAATAAAGGTTTTATGTTGATAAACTTTGGATCTTTTATAAACACTGTTCTAGTGGCATGGTGCACCCCTTACACAAAACCTTCAAATGTTCATCACTGTAGATTACGTTATTTCTAAAAAAGGAAGTGATCATACATTGTTCTCTAATTTTGATCTCCAGTGTGTATATGCGTGTAAAAATATTAATTTCTATTTTTTACACCTACGTGGTGGGGTGTATGGTACCATACTATCTGTGTGGGACTTGGGAGCATTATACAAGCGTATAGGGAGGATGACCGTACAAAGGGAACATTATACTGTGTGGGGAGAAAGAAAGGGGCCAAGGACGGAGGGCAGATGGGTTTCCTCACTTCCTGCCTCTCATAGTTGGGGCGTCTGTATCTATCAGAGGAAAAGGAACAAAAACCTCACAATTCATAGAAATATGCAAACGAAGAACACAAAGAAAGTCACAGAGCTGCACGGGTTAACACACCCTGTGCCCAGTAATGGGGAATCTCCACATACCTCCTCCTGCACAGCCCTCTGGATATATGGCTATTCTGTTCTGTGCTAACAGGACCTGTGATGATGTCACATGGAGGGGAGGAGTCAGGGGTCACATGGTCAGCTCCTCAGTGTGTGCAGGACTCTGCTGTGCTGGTTGTCATGGGGCTGGATGAGGTGTGTACAGACCGGAGCTGCGTGTGTACAGACCGGAGCTGCGTGTGCATAGACCGGAGCTGCGTGTGCATAGACCGGAGCTGCGTCTGTACAGACCGGAGCTGCGTGTGTACAGACCGGAGCTGCGTGTGTACAGACCGGAGCTGCGTGTGTACAGACCGAAGCTGCGTGTGTACAGACCGGAGCTGCGTGTGCATAGACCGGAGCTGTGTGTGCATAGACCGGAGCTGCGTGTGTACAGACCGGAGCTGCGTGTGTACAGACCGGAGCTGCGTGTGCATAGACCGGAGCTGTGTGTGCATAGACCGGAGCTGCGTGTGCACAGACCGGAGCTGCGTGTGTACAGACCGGAGCTGCGTGTGCATAGACCGGAGCTGCGTGTGTACAGACCGGAGCTGCGTGTGCACAGACCGGAGCTGCGTGTGCACAGACCGGAGCTGCGTGTGCACAGACCGGAGCTGCGTGTGTACAGACCGGAGCTGCGTGTGTACAGACCGGAGCTGCGTGTGCACAGACCGGAGCTGCGTGTGCACAGACCGGAGCTGCGTGTGCACAGACCGGAGCTGCGTGTGCACAGACCGGAGCTGCGTGTGTACAGACCGGAGCTGCGTGTGCATAGACCGGAGCTGCGTGTGCACAGACCGGAGCTGCGTGTGCACAGACCGGAGCTGCGTGTGCACAGACCGGAGCTGCGTGTGTACAGACCGGAGCTGCGTGTGCATAGACCGGAGCTGCGTGTGCATAGATCGGAGCTGCGTGTGTACAGACCGGAGCTGCGTGGGTACAGACTTGAGCTGCGTGTGCACAGACCGGAGCTGCGTGTGTACAGACCGGAGCTGCGTGTGCACAGACCGGAGCTGCGTGTGTACAGACCGGAGCTGCGTGTGTACAGACCGGAGCTGCGTGTGTACAGACCGGAGCTGCGTGTGCACAGACCGGAGCTGCGTGTGCATAGACCGGAGCTGCGTGTGCATAGACCGGAGCTGCGTGTGCATAGATCGGAGCTGCGTGTGTACAGACCGGAGCTGCGTGGGTACAGACCTGAGCTGCGTGGGTACAGACCTGAGCTGCGTGTGCACAGACCGGAGCTGCGTGTGCACAGACCGGAGCTGCGTGTGCACAGACCGGAGCTGCGTGTGCACAGACCGGAGCTGCGTGTGCACAGACCGGAGCTGCGTGTGTACAACGTACACAGATTTATTATTGGTCATCGAGCTTAATGCAAGTTTAAGTTCTTTCAAACTTACGGCTGCATCTAATAAGTTACTACAGTCTGGCTTTAATTTAGATAAGGCAAGGCGATTACAGGAACGAGGCACAGAACAAGCCCCGCCGGCAGGACCCAGAGAATACAAACAACAGCACAATAAACAAAACAAAATGGTTCTGCAGGAAGCAGAGCCAAAGGTGAATCATGACAAAACCTAATTGTCTTTCCAGAGGCCTTTTGTTTTCAGGAATCCTGCTTCTGCTCCTGTTCCTTAACCTGTGGTGAATCTCCAAGCTCCCTGAAGCCTTTGTCAGTGTCGTGCGTGGAAACCCCCATCCAATGCCCTCTGAAGCCTTCATCAGTGTCATGCGTGGATGGAATGCGCCAATCTGAACTTGTTCATAAACCCATGGTGCTTCTCCAAGCTCCCATCCAATGTCCTCTGAAGCCTTTGTCAGTGTCGTGTGTGGAAATCTCCATCTGATGCCCTCTGAAGCTTTCATCGGTGTTGTGCGTGGATGGAATGCTC
This sequence comes from Anomaloglossus baeobatrachus, assembly GCF_048569485.1. Classification (NCBI taxonomy): domain Eukaryota; kingdom Metazoa; phylum Chordata; class Amphibia; order Anura; family Aromobatidae; genus Anomaloglossus; species Anomaloglossus baeobatrachus. The sequence continues at coordinate 516,111,388 of NC_134357.1, forward strand.
CAATCTGAACCTGTTCCTGTTTCTGAACCTATAGTGCATCTCCAAGCTGCCATCCGATGCCTCCTGAAGCTCTTGTTGATGTTGTGCGTGCATCCAATGCCCGAGTCTGAACCCGAATGCCTTGTTCCTGAACTTGTAGGAGATACGCAATCAGAGAAGATCTCCTTCTATGTTTTATCTTGTCTGTCTTGTCCATATTTTCTAGGTTTGCCTTGGATCCATGCAATATCACCTGACCTTAATTCCGCCTGTCTGCCGGCTACCATTGACTTTGATATGATTTTGTCTTGCCTGCCTGTCCTGATTTCCGGCTATCTGCCGGCTACTATTGACTTTGAGGACAAAAACCCTTCTACAGCCCTAAGGAAGAGGGGCTGTAAGGGGAGGATAGTACTGTAACGCTGCGTCCCTGCCTCTCCCTTGCTGCAGGGATGCGTTTTGACTCATATTCATGGCCATCTGCTTCTACGCTGCCTGGCATACCTGCTCGCTCCACGTCAGTCCTCCTCCACCTGCCTCCCGGAGTCTGTGCGCTCATTACAGGACCGCTCCTAGGGAGTGCGCGCACCAATGCCCTCCTCTTACGGGGACACTGCGCCACTCCTAGGAAGCACCTCTCAGCCTATTGCTGAGAGGCACTGGGTATTTAAGGCAAGCTTCCACTAGATGAGATTTCTCTTCAACACTATTAGTCCTGTTAGTCAGTTGATTCTGTCTATTCAGTTGTCAGGTCACCTGTCTCGTCCTGCCTATTGGCACCTGACATGAGACAAAAATCACTGATCGGCACTGCTCCATAATATAACATTGGGCTACGTGCTATCGGATAAAACATCGTATAGCACTTGTTTGATTTATGTGCTTGCCATATGCCAGTGTGAACGCACATTAAATGTGCTACAGTGGGGGAAAAAAGTATTTAGTCAGCCACCAATTGTGCAAGTCCTCCCACTTAAAAAGATGAGAGAGGCCTGTAATTGACATCATAGGTAAAACCACAAATATGAGAGACAAAGTGAGAAAACAAATCCAGAAAATCACCTTGTCTGATTTGGCAAGAGGTTTTTTTTTGCAATTTTTGCAAATTATGGTGGAAAGTAAGTATTTGGTCGATAACAAAAGTTAATCTCAATATTTTGTTATACAGTGTGAGGTCTTATATAGACAGGTGTGTGCCTTTCCAACTCAAGTTCTATCAGTTTAATTAAACACAGCTGGAATCCAATGAAGGAGTAGAACCATCTCAAGGAGGATCACAAGGAAATGGACACCATGTGACTTAAATATGAGTGTATGAGCAAAGGGTCTGAATACTTCTGACCATGTGATATTTCAGTTTTTCTGGTTTAATAAATTTGCAAAAATTTTTATTACATTTCTATTTTTTTTTTTGTCAAGATGGGGTGCAGAGTGTACATTGAGAAAAAAATGATTTTTTTAGAATTTACCAAATGGCTGCAATGAAACAGAGTGAAAAATTTAAAGAGGTCTGAATACTTTTCGTACCCACTGTATAATTAGAGATGAGCGGACGTGTTGACATTCGGGTTCTGCCGGTGCAGAGTAGAGATGAGCCACCCCCCTAGTGTTCGAGTTCGGTTCGGTTCATCGAACGGCGGGTGTGTTCGGCGAACGTTCGACGAACACCTTCGAACCCCATTGAAAACAATGGCAGGCAAACACAAACACATACAAACACATAGAAGACACCTTCTAAGGTGTCCAAACGGTGACAAACAACTCACAAGACACCACAAACACATGGAAAAGTGACATGTACATATACTCATGCAAAAAGAAAAGAGCTGGACGAGTAAAAGGAGGAGGAAACACAGATATAGGCATGTCATGCCCTTCTAAAATCATGTAAAACACAGCAAGTGGACTCCAACCAGAGTCTCCCTTTTTTCCAAAAATTGGGCCACAGACACCACTTAAGTGGCATCATTGTCCCACAGTTGCAAACTTGACATGTTTAATTGCATGAAGCACAATCAAAATCCACAAGCCTTTACTCTCCCCAGGATGACACAGGGGTAGAAAAGTCCTTGCGGATCCATGAATTTTTCATCTTGGTAAAAAATTGTTTAAAAGAACTGAAGTCCTCAGTGGTTGATACCTTTTAATGGCTAACTGAAAAGATAGTAATAATAGCAAGCTTTCGAGACTACTCAGGTCTCTTCATCAGGCATGGTATAACACAAAATCTGAAGAGTCACATATTTATACACAACAGGACATAGAATGGGGCAGTAAATAAAACAAGTTATGTGAAGCAGAACTATCACTATGGCAAGAGGACAAACTGTTGTGGCCATAAATATTGCTGCAGTTCAGTGTGAAAGTTTTATTGTCCTCTGATTAGAATCTGGTCCAGGGCTGTGATGCCCCCGGATGCTCTGAGGAGCACATCTCTTAATTGATGTAAAAAGACATGAATCCATGAGACAAATTTATTCCTGCTCTGAATGTGGTCATCATAAGTTTGTACTCCTATAGTCTCCTATCTCTCTCGGACTTGAAGTTACCTTTCAATACCAGCAATTTCATGTCCATGATGCTGTGGTCTGGGTTACAAAAATGTTTGGCCACAAATAGATCTATCCTAACAACCATTCTTCATCTTGGAACATTTAAAAAAAAACAAAAAGGGGACTCCAACCAGAGTCTCCCTTTTTTCCAAAAATTGGGTCACAGACTCACTTAAGTGGCATCAGATGTCCCCCTGTTGCAAAGTTGACATGTTGATATGCATGAAGCACAATCAAAATCCACAAGCCTTTCGTCTCCCCAGGATGACAGGGGTAGAAAAGTACTTGCTGATCCATGACTTATTCATCTTGGATTATTTTAAACACAGCAAGGGGACTCCAACCAGAGTTTATTGTGTAATTATATGGATGGTGATTGAATTATTTATTTATTTATATACTATGCACGTTATGTAATGTAATGATATGATCTTTCATGGTGTTTAATTATATTTGGGCGTTTTTAAACAGCATTTCTTTACATGGGGACTAATGTATGTGTATTTGCCCCAAATTTAGGATATATCTGTGATAATTATTTCCTGACCTCATTACTAAATGTTCCTCTGTGTGATGTATAGTGCGGCAATCGCCAGGACAGAGGGTGGGGTATTTTTCGGATGTATCCTGTGTTTCTATGGTGATTCGGTTTGTTTTCTGACGTATCCGGAAGTGACGTTACGCAATTGTTTTCCGTAAGACACGCATCTATGTTTGTTTATATATCACTATGGCGACCGGGACGTATTCCGGATATTACGTCTGTACCCTGAAGGCCCTTGCTAGATTTATACATATGTTACCATAGATACTTGAAAACGCGGGTGACGTATTTCTGTGGTTCCGGATATGACCTCTGTCTCCATGGCGACTTGATTCATGTGATTAAACATACCCGGAAATGACGTGACGGAATCGTCCATGGAGGATAAATACCTGTTTACATATCACTATGGAAACCGGGGCGGGTTCCGGATATTACATCAGGACCCTGCACACCGGACTCATGTTTACGAGGATCCCCATACCTATAAAGAGGGCAACATGTTTACTGCTGATCACTCCTGGACGAAGCACCTTGGGGGTGCGAAACGCGCGTCAGTGTGTTGGTGGGTGGCTGCGGCACTATTACTTCTCCGGATTTGTTGGTAATTGCCTTTCATATGGTTTGATGTTTATGCTGTTTCTGGTTTTGGTCCCGTAGAGTATATATACATATATATTTATAACTACTGTAACTACTCATAGGGGCCAAAGCCAGTTAGACTGCTCCTACTGTAATATGCATTACCTACTCTTTGATAATCCGGTATACGATAACAAGTGCCCTATGCCTCCCATTATATCATCCGTCCTTCTGGGCTGATCCATTGTGTGTTTATATTTTGGTTATTTAATGTAATAAAAATTATATATTTTTACTACTTGGCTTGCACATATCTTTTTGGTGTTATATTCATGGTTGGTGCAATCGAGCCTCCATATACATATATATTGTGGTCTGGTTGGTGTTATCACAAATAGATCTATCCTAACAACCATTCTTCATCTTGGAACATTTAAAAAAAAACAAAAAGGGGACTCCAACCAGAGTCTCCCTTTTTTCCAAAAATTGGGTCACAGACTCACTTAAGTGGCATCAGATGTCCCCCTGTTGCAAAGTTGACATGTTGATATGCATGAAGCACAATCAAAATCCACAAGCCTTTCGTCTCCCCAGGATGACAGGGGTAGAAAAGTACTTGCTGATCCATGACTTATTCATCTTGGATTATTTTAAACACAGCAAGGGGACTCCAACCAGAGTCTCCCTTTTTTTCCAAAATTTGGGCCACAGACACCACTTAAGGGGCATCAATTGTCCCCCAGTTGCAAACTTGACATGTTGATTTTCATGAAGCACATTCAAAAATCCACAAGCCTTTAGTCTCCTCAGGATGACACAGGGCTAGAAAAGTCCTTGCGGATCCATGACATGTTCATCTTGATGAACGTTAGTCTGCCCACATTGTCACTGGACAGACGCGTGCGCTTATCTGTCAGCACACACCCAGCAGCACTGAAGACACGTTCCGAGAGAACGCTGGCTGCGGGACACAACAAGATCTCCAAGGCGTAAGTGGCAAGCTCAGGCCATTTTTCCAGATTGGAAGCCCAAAATGAGCAAGGCTTCAGTTGTAGAGTCATGACATCGATATTCACTTGGAGATACTCCTGTATCATCCTCTGCAGGCGTTGACTATGTGTCTGACTTTTTGTGTCTTGTGGCCTTGCAAAGGATGGTCTAAAAAATTCATGAAACGATTCCATAAAATTGCTGTTACGACCAGATACGGTGTTGCTGGTATGATTTGACTGATGATGATTCGACAGTCCCATGGTTGGCAAGTTAGAACTGTGAAATTCACTCTGTGCACCACTGGTGTTTAGTGGAAAAGCCGAGCTAAGATTCTGACAATCCGAGGGTCATGTTGTAGGTAGTGCAGCAAGAAGGCGCTCATGCGTCTTGCGCATCCATGAGGACCAAGTCCTTGCTGTGTTGGTGGCGGCGAGGTGAGAATCATGCTTCCTTCCTCTGACCTCTCCCGCCAACCTCGAACAACAGAAATGTGATCAAGGTCTCCCTCATCTTCTGAGTCTTCCATGCCCATCGCCAGTTTGTCCTCCATTTCTTCCTGGGCTCCTGCACCTTCCTCAACAGTTTGGCTGCTACCATGTGCCCTTGTTAATTCCTCTCCCCCACCATCCCATGCCTGTTGCCTTGGTGATGCTGACCGTCTGGACCTTGTAGATCTTCCGCATATGAATCCTCCTGTACTTCCTCCCCTTCCTCTTGTCCCACCACCTGACTTCGAATACTGTTTAGAGTGTGTTCCAGCATGTAAATGACTGGAATTGTCATGCTGATATTGACATTGTCAGCGCTAAAAATCTTCGTCGCCATGTCGAAACTGTGCAAAAGGGTGCATAGGTCCTTGATCTGAGACCACTCCAGCAGCTTGATCTGCTCCACCTCTGGATTTCCTTGGCCCAGGCTATACGTCATAACGTATTGCACCAGGGCTCGGTAGTGCTGCCACAGTCACTGCAACATGTGGAGAGTTGAATTCTAGCGTGTCGACACATCGCATTTCAGGCGGTGAATCAGCAGGCCGAAAGACTTCTGGAGCAATGCAAGTTGTTCAGCTGCGGTGTGTGAACGCCGTAAGTGAGCACATAGTGACCATGCCCTGTGCAGAAGCCCATCTAGGCCGGGATAGCGGGTTAAAAATTGCTGGACAACAAGGTTCAACACGTGAGCCATACAAGGCACGTGTGTCACCTTGCCCCAGAGAACGGCTGCACCCAGGTTTGCAGCATTGTCGCACACGGCCTTCCCTAGCTGCAGGTCGAGTGGAGACAACCATTGATGAAACTCGGGTCTCCAGAGCTGACCACAACTGGTCAGCTGTGTGACTCACATTTCCCAGACATTTCAACTTAAAGACCGCCTGATGCCATTGAGCTCTGCTGCCAGCATAGTAAGGAGGTGTGCAGGATTCCTTGTGCACAGTTACAACGTGGGTGGCCTGACCAGTCAGGCTTTGGGCAGAGGTGGAAGACCCAGACGAGGTGGAAGAGGCAGAAGCAGTTGAAGAACTTCTACATACAGATGATTGAAGCACAACTCGTGGGGACGGCAAGACTTGTACAGCAGACCCTTCTCTATCTCTCAACATAGTTACCCAGTGCCCAGTCAGCGACATGTAACGCCCCTGTCCATGCTTACTGGTCCAAGTATCTGTGGTGAAATGCACCCTGTCACACACAGAGTTTCTCAAGGAAGCGGTGATGTTGTGTGTGACATGCTGGTGTAGCGCAGGCACACCTTTTTTGGAGAAGTAGTGGCGACTGGGCATCTGGTACTGGGGCACTGCGACGGACATAAGGTCTCGAAAATCCTCTGTGTCCACCATGCGGAGAGGCAGCATTTCTGTAGCCAACCGCTTGCAGATGGTGAAAGTCAATCTCTTAGCTTTGTCATGGCTAGGAGGAAATGGTCTTTTACTTGTCTATATCTGAGGGACCGAGGGCTGGCTGCTGTGCTGAGAAGGCGTTGAGCAAGTTGTCCCTGGAAAACTGCTAGTCTGTGAGGAAAGTGCTGGAGGAGACATAATGATGCCTTCATCCAAAGGTGGTGCTCTCGATGTCTGAGAGAGCTCAACACCAGCAGCTGTTTCCACTTCCAAAACAACTGATGACCTGCCAATCACACTGCCTGTTGCGGTTAAAGAGGTGGAAGGTCTGCGTCCAAAAGCATGTGTGACTGCTGTCCCCACAGTCATAGAGGATGAAGAGCGCGCGGATGCACTTGAAGGGGCAGACGGTGGTTGGCCCGCTCCGCTAGGCCACATTGCAGCACAGTGAGCTTCCCACTGAGACTTATGCTTCATATCTATGTGACGGTTCATTGACGAAGTAGTCAAACTATTGAGGTTTTGGCCTCTACTTAGAGATTGGCGACAAATCTTACAGATAACATGAGTTGGGAGATCCTTTACGATGTCAAAAAAGGACCAGGCTAGGCAAGGCTTAGAGCCCATGCGACCTGCAGAGCCATCCCGACTCTGCCGACCAAAGAGGCAGAGTTGTGGCTGAGGATGCAGTTGTTGAAGTGCTTCCAGTACTCAGTCTGTGTCCAGGAAGGCGCAAGCTAACCTCATCGTCAGTCGCATCCTCATCCACCGCCTCTGCTGACCTCATTGAGTGCCTGACTGTGGGTTGACAGTAAGTGGGATCTACAACCTCATCATCACCCTGTGTATTTACACTCCCCTCATCCTCAGAGCCAACCTCTTCCTGCCCTGACCGAATAGTTAAGTTGCCATTCCAATCAGGTATCCTCTGATTCCCAGGCTATAGTGTGACTGAACAGCTCTGCAGACTCAACCATCTCTGTTTCCCCATACTCTGCAGGGCGGATGGAGACTTGAGAGCTGGTAGAAAGCAAGTGCGATTGGGGTGACAACTCAGAGGTCTAGAGTCTTTGGGATGTTGAAGTAGAGGTGGAGGAGAGGCCCCTTGATGGAGCACTTGAGATCCATTCAAGCATCTGCTGTTTTTGTGCCTCATCTACCTTTGGTAGCAATGGTCGTTTCCATAACAAAGGGATCATATCAGATTGTCCACGGAAAGTAGTAGACATCTTACTTTTGCTGGAAGATGGTCTTTCTTCAGCAGATGTTACTGTTGCTTTACCACCTACCCCACAGACACAAACTTTTTTTCCCTTTCCAACACTTTTGTTCCCCTTTCCACCAGCATCTGTCCTTTTGCCACTCATTTTGTTTGTGAACAAATTGGACACTGTTTGTTGCACTTAAAATTGAGTAGCAGAAATGGAGAGGTGGTGTAGAATGCAGAGGTGGTGTAGCTTTGTTGTCAGCAGAGGAACGTCACTGAATATCTTAGACAATGATACTATGCCCCAAGGAACTGTGTGCAGTTTTTGCACTTAAAATTGCATAGCAAAAATGGAGAGGTGGTGTACAATGCAGAGTTGGTATAGCTTTCTTGTCAGCAGAGGAACCCTCACTTACTATCCCAGAAAATGAAACTATGCCCCAAGGAACTGCCTGCACTTTTTGCACTTAAAATGGCGTAGCAAAAATGGAGAGGTGGTGTACAATGCAGAGGTGGTCTAGCTTTCTTGTCAGCAGAGGAACCCTCACTTACTATCCCAGACAATTAAACTACGCCTGAGCTGATTTAGGCAGACGCTGTGATAAACCCTTGCACAGCGCTGGCACAGACCTGCCTAGCAAAAATGGCTATGAACTGCTGTAATGTAGACCTGAAAAGGGCTGAAATTACAAGTAGTGCCTAATCCCTAAACCGATGTGTAGATTGCACTGTATAAGTGTATAGCGCACACAGCAGCAGCAGCAGCGGGGGCGGTGACTGTCGCAGACTCGCAGCAGAGAGATAATGGCGGCGATGGGGAAAATGGCCGGGTCTTATAGGCCAATGACATGTGACATGCACAGCAAATGACACATGCCCTTGCTTGTTTGGCAATAATCCACTTTGCTGTGTGTGTCGGTGATTGGCTGACAGCCTGGCCCGCCCCACTGTATGCGCGGTTAGGAAAAAAAAATGGCGATCGCCATTCTTTCAGCACTCAGCAGCACTGATCTAAACCTCGTCCCCCCCCGCACATTATACGCTGAATTTTGATAATATCATTAGTAACAGTGACTGACAGTATTACAGTGAAAAGCCAGCTAGTAACTAGCTACGCTTTTGGTGATCGAACCGTTATCGAACGGTAACTCGAATGGCCGAACTTGAAGCAAATAGTTTGAGTTCGTCGAACGACTCGAACACCGCCCCAAATCACTTGAATTTGAAATTGGCAAACGGTTCGAATTGAACATCGCTCATCTCTAGTGCAGAGGAACTTTATTTAAAGTTCAGTTCTGGGGTGGCGGTCTTGGATGTGGTCGGAGTAAGGGGCGCGGCTCAGGAGTTCCCTACAGCCATGGCCTTCAAAGCAGTAAAGCAGCACGTCTGTGTCCCAGCAAAAGGCCCCGACCAGAACTATGCTTTCCCCGCTGCTCATCTCTGTGTCAAGACCCCTGGATGCCTTCCTGCATCTGGATGCGGCCCTGATGTACTCCAGCAATATGGCGACGTTGCGGTGGGAAATCCCAGGAGATGGCACTGGACTGCTCCAACAGAGGAGATGGCCTCCGGACACTGACACTAACTGAACAGCTGGGGGAGATGGAGCAGCATGCCGAGGAGACAGGGGACAGAGAAGCAGGTACTACTACACCCATGGACCCCACTGCAGTGGGAGATGCTGCCATAGGGGGAGAAAGCACACAGGAGCAGGAGGTTATTCTCACTGCCCAGCAGACAGCTCCAAAGATTACACCCCCCTCCCCTCCCCCCCGAAACGCCAGAGATGCCAAGCAAGGGCAGTAGCTGATAACCCTTCACAGGCACTGGAGTTAACAGAGGAATTCTGCATCTCAGCTACCCCTTCTATGTCTAGATGTGCACAGCCAGCAATGCAGTACTCCTCTACATTAGGTACTCCATTCCTTCCAGTTGATAGTGCAAAAGACGCAGCAAATGGAGACTGGAGAGTCTGCATAGCTCAGCTCCCTACAAAAGCTGATCTGAAATCCGTAGCGCCGGAAATAAAAGAGGTGAGGTCAGAAATAGCTAATGTCCGCCAAGATATTCAATATATTGCCCAGAGACTGGATGACGACTATGACGAAACGCCAAACTACATAGCCAAACTTCAGTCTACAATAGTGGCACAGCATGAAACTCTTTGAGATTACCAGAGGCACTTGGAGGCTCTAGATAACAGGGAACGCCAACACAATATAAGGATTATAGGTCTTCAGGAGCAATATGAAGAAAATAATCTGTCTATGGTCATACAAGCTATATTTAACAAGGTTCTCGGAGCTCCCCCAGCCCATGTGATCAGTCTGGATAGGGTACATAGAGCCCTCAGACCAAAATGTTCCTCTCAGACACCCAGGGACATTATATGTTGTGTCACAGACTACAAACCCAAAGAAGACGTCATGAAGCAAGTCAGGAGATTGCACTCCATAGAACATGAAGGCCACCCTATACAATTCCTTCCAGCCCTCTTATGGGTTACTTTGCAAAAAAGGAGGTTGCTTCAACCCCTTCTGGACAACCTGAGATAAAAACAGATCCTCTACAGGTGGGAGTGTCCCTTTAGCGTCACAGCTAGAAAAAAATGAATGCACAGCCACACTCAATGTGAAGTCAGACCTGCCTCAGTTCTGTGAGACCCTGGAGCTCCCTACTCCAAAAATCTCTAATTGGGAACTCACACCTCCAGAGCCACTGCCACCGGCAATCTGGCATAGGTCCTCTTCAAAGAGACACCACTCACCTACATGGCCAAACTCCATCAGGGTAGACCCGCTCGCAAGAGGAAAAAGACTATGCACTTTGTCATCTGAGGCCCGCAAGATATTCTATTTTGACCGCATTGAACATTTGCTACAGGAAACGGCTGCGAGGAGCAGACGTATGTTAGGTCCGATTCTTCAGGTTTTTGTGCCTTGACATGGTTTGTTCCTAAGTGAAGTGAAATTCCCTGTTTTTATCTGCAACTTGGGAGCTCTGTTCTACACCTGGGATTGCTGATCCCACAGAGTGTTACCATCTCCAAGAGCATATTCGGCTCTAGAGACGGATGATCATACACAACCAGAAAGTTACTTTTTTCGTTTTCACTTTTTGTTGCATAAAATACACTCAAACAAGGTTTTTTCCTTTTCTCCTGGAGTTGTATGAAAAAAATTATTTAGTGATGCCATTTTCACTTTACCAATTTGTAATTGTTCTTTCTCCTTCCCTTTTTGCACTTCCCTACCCCACACCCTATCCCTCTGTCTGACACTATGCATATTGACTTGTTCAAGATTCTATGGAGCAGTCTAGCTGAAACCTCTCCCACAGGGCTGATGGTGCTGCAGCTACTGAAACTGGATAAGACCCAGGTCCCTGGGTATCAAAATATTTTGACCACTTCAAACCCCAATCATGGTTCGTATAGTGTCTATAAATTTTAAGGGGGTAAACTCTAATATTAAATGGAGACTAGCCCTGCAGGAGTTGAAATCCGCAAAGGCGGATGTAGCCTTCATACAAGAGACCCATCATGATAGCAATGGCCCATTTAAATTCCTGAGCACTGTGATAAGAAGAGGGTGGGAGTAGCCATCTTTAAAGCTAGTGGATGCCTAATACAGATCACTAAGTCCATAACAGACCCAGGGGGCCGCTACATTATCTTGATAGGATTGATGAGGGGAACCCCAATAGTCCTCTGCAATATATATGCACCAAACATTGGACAGATCCCCTTCCTTGAGCATATCTTGGCTAAAATAACGTGAGAAATTCCCGTGCTTCTTCCACAGTTGATACATGGGTACCAGGTGGGGTTCGGCCTTGATAGACAGGCGGGGATAATACTAGGCAAACAATAAACCTTATTGACGCCCTGAACCATAACAAAGGGGAAGGGTTGCTTCTTAGCCTCGATGCACAAAAGGCTAGGTTGGCCTTTCCTATTTGCCACCCTTAAAAGATTTGGCATTGAAGGACGTTTCTGCAGCCTGTCCGTGTTTTGTATGTGATCCTGAGCAAATAGTGAAGCTCCCTCATACTTCATCTCTTTTGCCGTTCTCCTAACCATACGCAACCCCCTAGTGTCCTTGCCCAACCTTCACTCCATTCTGACTTGAACCTGTCGGGATATAAAATTAATGCCTCAAAAACAGAAGCTTTACCACTATACCTGAAGTCATCCATCTTCTCTGTTAAAATCTACATTTAATTATGCCTGGCAAAAAGATTGCTTAAAATACCTAGGGGTATACAGTACAGACCAAAAGTTTGGACACACCTTCTCATCTCTAGAATAACTATTAAGAGGACACTTTGTGCAGCAGGCCTTCATGGTAAAATAGCTGCTAGGAAACCACTGGTAAGGACAGACAACAAGCAGAAGAGACTTGTTTGGGCTAAAGAACACAAGGAATGTACATTAGACCAGTGGAAATCTGTGCTTTGGTCTAATGAGTCCAAACTTGAGATCTTTGGATCCAACCACCGTGTCTTTGTAGAAAAGGTGAACGGATGGACTCTACATGCCTGGTTCCCACCGTGAAACATAGAGGAGGAGGTGTGATGGTGTGGGGGTGCTTTGCTGCTGACACTGATGGGGATTTATTCAAAATTGAAGACATACAGAACCAGCATGCCTACCACAGCATCTTGCAGCGGTGTGCTATTCCATCCGGTTTGCGTTTAGTTGGACCATAATTTATTTTTCAACAGAACAATGACCCCAAACACACCTCCAGGCTGCGAAAGGGCTATTTGACTAAGAAGGAGAGTGATGGGGTTCTACGCCAGATGACCTGGTCTCCACAGTCACCAGACCTGAACCCAATCGAGATGGTTTGGGGTGAGCTGGACCGCAGAGTGAAGGCAAAAGAGCCAACAAGTGCTAAGCATCTCTGGGAACTCCTTCAAGACTGTTGGAAAAACATTTCCGGTGACTACCTCTTGAAGCTCATCAAGAGAATGCCAAGAGTGTGCAAAGTAGTAATGAAAGCAAAAGGTGGCTACTTTGAAGAACCTAGAATATAAGACATATTTTCAGTTGTTTCACACTTTTTTAAGTATTTCATTCCACATGTTTTAATTCATAGTTTTGATGCTTTCAATGTGAATCTACAATTTTTAGAGTCATGAAAATAAAGAAAACTCATTGAATGAGGAGGTGTGTCCAAACCTTTTGTCTGTACTGTACATAACACGTACATACGACTCCCTCTATGCACACAATTTCCCATCCTTCTTTGAGTAAATCAAATCGACACTGCTTAAGTGGGATAGACTGTGAGCCCTCACGGGCAGGGTCCTCTCTCCTCCTATACCAGTCTGTTTTGTACTGTTAATGATTGTTGTATGTATACCCTCTTTCACTGTAAAGTGCCATGGAATAAATGGCGCTATAAAAATAAATAATAATAATAAGCTACGCCCGTCTTTCTTTAGAAGGATAGCCTCTATTAAAATGACGATTCTCCCAAAGTACATATATTTACTGGAAACACTTCCTATAGCAATTCCAAGGTCGGTAATCCGGCAGTTCCAGAAGTGGCTGAATGATTTCGTTTGGGCCCATAAACATCATCAAATCGCTCAATTGGTACTATTAACTCATAGGAAACTGAGACGCCTAGCTTTGCTGGACATGTGGAAATACTACATAGCCACACATCTAAGACGTACCCCAGCCTAGACTAGTTTAGCCACAAAAAGTAAATGGATGGAAGTGGAATATGTTTGGTTGGCACCCACCCACCCCAATGCTTTTCTTTAGACGACTTTTGCAAATCCCCCAGACATAGCCCTTTTAGGGCCTATGGCATTTACTAGGCACATTTGGAGGATAGCCATAAAAATGTTTCCACTCACCTCGGCCAAACCTTCACTGGCGCCATTTATATTTACCGCAGCCTTTCAAGGCAATTCGCCTTGACAGGAGAGGTTGAACCCTAGAACGCATATTGGGGGCCTTTTAGGCCCCCATGCTTATATTTTGGCTATTATCTGCAAAATTACTTTAGTTAGAATTTTGAAACTCCAGGTATTCCTAAAGTATGTCGTTGTTGATAATATCCAGTTGTTCATATAATTTTTTTCATAGGCATTATGGTGTAACAATGCTTGTTTGGTGAAAACTACATGTTTACGAATTGGGGGCCTTTTAGGCCCCCGCTGTTTTTATCATGTTCTCAGAAGAGTTTTTTTTGTCTCAAGTTACTTTGTACTCAGTAATGCTGGTGGAGGGGCCAGGGTGTGGATAATAACATGTGAGGATGTCATGTGATTTTTGGAGGGAGTGATAAGGCCATGACTTCACCTCAGGTCCTCTGAACACAGTAATGAGCTGTGTATAGAGTACCGAGGACAGTATACACTGTGAGCTAATTGCTGAAGGACCTGTGAAAAGATTTTTTGGTGTTTTCTGTGAAGAATTATAATTAAAATTTTGTCCACTATTCATATTTTATTGAGCAATTTTGAAATAAACTTGTGAAAGTTATTTAAGTGTGTTTTTCTACATTATGTGCATGGGAGCCTAAAAGGCCCCCAATACGTTAATATGTATATTTTTAACGTCATGCGTTCTAGGGTTAAAATCCCTGCTGCACCCTTCTACACATATGCACAGATACGTTACTGGCCATAGCCACGGTAAAATCCACCTCATTCTCTAAGCCTACCCCGTTTGAGGGCCTCTGCAGGCAGGGCACCTAAACAAAGGGACTGATTTCATGCATATGCAACATACTTACCTCATACGCTGAGATACAACAATCATACATGACAAAATGAGACATATTTGCGAAGGGATATACCGAAACCAATATGGCAGACTATCTGGGAAAGGTCAGCAAAGACTTCTCTTTGTACCACACAAAAAGAGAATTATTATAAAATTTTGATGTATTAATACCAGACCCGAGGTCATTGCAAGGCTCTTCCTCAACTCATCGGACCAGTGTTGGAGGTGTATGAAGAAGGGATCCCTCCCTCTCATTTTTTGGAATTGCAAAGTCCTATCCTCTTTTTAGATAGAGATGAGAGATCTGGCCCACAGAGTTCTGGGGTATAGGGTCACTCTGGACCCGTTTAATTATCTTCTTAATGTTCAACCCCTGGGGATCACAAAAGATTCAGCCCAGCTGCTCCTTCACATATGGACCTCGGTGAAATATCTGATAGCCTCGTCCTGGAAAAAAACTCTTCCTCACACTCTCCGGGAACTAGAGTTGAGGATCCGGGAAATGAGATGGATGGAATACATCACAACTTGCATCAACGACCAGCTGGACAAATATCAGTGTATATGGCCACCTTGGGACTTGTATGTCAATGATTGTTAACCGGGCGCCGATGCAGAACGTTCGCATACTTTGAAGCCCCATCACGTGCATAACTTGTGTCTGTTCAATCCCCCTTTTCCCTCCCATCCAGTCTTTCCCTCCTTGATTTCTTGTCTATTCTTATTGATGCTATTTGATACCTGAAGTGAAAATTCTATTTGTATGGAAAATTTCTTTAATAAATAAACTGTTTAAAAACTAGACTTGATCAAAACATCATTGGAAGTCACTGATTTAGCAGTTCGGCTCTCTGCCCATGTAACGCCCCTGTAAACGGGTCGTTACAGGGTATTAAATGTTACCCCATTTTTCCCGGGCAGGAGGAAGAAGGGTCCCCACAACACACACTAACATCACACTGGCAGGAAGGAGTTAACAGCATTTGCAGCATGAAGTTTGTTCTGAGTCCATGACTCATCCTGTCTCATTAATGAGCAGGCGGCTGGACACAGGCAAGTCCCCATGACAACCAAGGGGAGGGGGGCCTGAAGGAGTGAGTTTAGTGCAGAGCACACAGAAGTTTAGGCAGAACGTCAGGGGCTGCAAGGGAGAGCAGACGTCCAGAGAACCGCTCCTGTTGAGGAGATGCCACGAGACCAGGGCTGATAACACCTAGAGGAGGGGAATGGAGCTGAGGACTGGGGTTCCCTGGAGCAAGTTGTACCCGGTGGCGGTTGTGTTAGGTCCGCTACCGGGGAGGAGAGAGACAGAGAGGCGGCGAGTTCCCAAGATGCTCTATGCCACGGGGACGGCACTAACGCACCGAAAGGGAGAGACCCCCAGAACACCTCACCGGACACCCCTTCCTCCTACCTGCCCGGGACCGACCAAAGGCTACAGGCGGCGAGGACCAGCACCCGGGTGCGATGTGAAACGGACTGTAAATAAAAAACCACTGGAACCACACACTGTGACTGCTGTGAGTAATGCCGCCGCACTGTGCCCCCGATGTCCCTGAGGACTGTTGCCCTGGGTCTCATTAACCTCCCGGGGCTCCCCCGCTCCACCCGTGGGGAGCGATTCCATCCGGCTGCCCGTAACACCTGCCCCGGAGAGAGACCGCGCAGCGGCGGCTTAACACCTGGCCGCAAACCATGGGTGGCGCTGCAAGCACCCCCGTCCCCGTCCCGTACCGTTTCCTGGGGAAGAGCGATGGCAAGCCCCCCCCCAGGGACCCCGTTACCCTCCTTCCGTCCCCCTTGTAATACCGGACTGACGGTCGGACTTTCCTTTTTATTGAAACCCGCCGGGGGTCACGGAAGCCGGGTCGGGCCACTCACAGCCTGACCCTGAATACCACCGGCCCGGTGACCGTGCGAGCCCTGCAAGCCCCGGCGTGGGCGTTTCACCCACATGCAGCCAGCCATAAACAGAGCAATTCTAGGGGAGGGATGGCAGGGTTTTTGATTGTATTTTTTGTACACCCTATATTTTATAACATTGTTTTACCCCCAGTAAGTTGAGTGGTCTGCATGCGTAAGGCTCCCGAACTTTGAATCTGAACACTGAATTTTATTTTTAAAAAAGTCTGTGTTTGATATGAACATTGCATTTTAAATTTCAAGTCCGTTCAGCTTTACTTATAATCGCTGCTCCCTGTGTGGGATTTTTGATGTTTAAGAAAGTAGAATTTTCTGGTAAAACATTTCCCACACTCAGAACAGGAAAAAGGCTTCTCCCCTGTGTGAGTTCTCTGGTGTACAACAAGATTTGATTTTAATGCCCAACATTTCCCACATTCTGAACAGGAAAAAGGCTTCTCCCCTGTGTGAATTCTCTGGTGTCCAACAAGATGTGATCTATTTACAAAACATTTCCCACATTCTGAACATGAATATGGCTTCTCACCTGTGTGAGTTCTCTGATGACTAGCAAGAGTCGATTTCAGGTTAAAATATTTCCCACATTCTGAACATGGATATTGTTTCTGCACTGTATGATTTGTCAGATGTGTAACAAGCTGAGATTTCTGCCTAAAACATTTTCCACATTCTGAACAAGAATATGGCTTCTCACCTGTGTGAGTTCTCTGGTGACTAACAAGAGTTGATTTCCAATAAAAACATTTCCCACATTCTGAGCATGGATGTGGCTTTTCTCCAGTATGAATTCTCTCATGCCTAACAAGATTTGTTCTTAGGGTAAAATATTTCCCACATTTGGAACAAGAAAATCTCTTCTCCTCTGTGTTAATGTTTTGATGTTTAACAAAAGCTGTTTTGAGGGAAAAATTATTTTCATATTCTGAATGCAAAATTGACTTCTTTACTTTAAGATCAGTTTGTTTTTTATTGCCTCTTTTGTGTCTTTTATTTTTCTTAGTAGTCTGTGATGAGTCAGGAGATAGCACCTGTTTCAAAGGATCAAACGATTGACATTTACTGTGAACGGATGATGGGATATCTGGAGTAATAGCATTCACTTCGATTATATGCTGTGTGATCTCAAGGTCATATGATTTAAAAATTGAAGATGTCTGTTGTCCCTCTGATCTCCTGGAACAGTCATCTGCCAAGAATGAAACCAATTAATATTTTTGAATAAAATATCCATGAAATGCATATTTTTCAACATTTGTACTCAAAATGTCCATAGAAATAACAAGTTATATAGTAAAATTGAATTAAACACTAAGAAAATGACAGTTCACAGTCTAATAGAAGACCTCATTACCAGGGAACAATAAGGCGTGGTGTTCAACTGTTTATTCATTATTAGTGATGAGCGAGTACTAAAAAGCTCGGGTGCTCGAGGCTCGGGCCGAGCATCCGAAGATACTCGTGTAATCGGCCCAAGCACCGAGCCCAATGTTATCCTATGGGAGACCCGAGTATTTTTGTGAAATGACCCCCGGCAGCATGTAGAAACCCTAAAAATGGCACAAAAGTCTCAGAAGAGTGCTCAAATGACATGGCAACAGCATGGGGAAGATCCCTTGAAGCATTTATCACTCAAAAGTCACAGCTGTGAACAATTTTGTCCGCGTTTTACGCCATTTTTACGGACTCACCAGAAAACCTTCCAAAATGACACCAAAATGAATTTTCATGGCGGAAATGTTAAGGGCACATACCCAATAGTGAGATAGAGCTGGTGTATGTTACTTTTGGAGATTACATGAAAGATTTTACGTGAAAACATTGTGTGGCACTCCGATGTCCCTGAGAAGAGACGTACATAAAGGCCTCTGAGTCTAATGTGCCCATTTTGAGGAAGTGAGTCTTTGTAGTATTTTCCTTTGCCAGGGCAGTCCAAAATTGTGAGGTTCACCAATGCCCCTGCATACAGACGTGCATGATGGCCTGTAAGCCTGAAGTTCCCATTGTAAGGAAGTGGGTCTATTGTAGTATAGCCCTTTGGCAGGGCAGCCAAAAATTGGGAGGCTCCACGTTGTCCCTGGATAGAGACGTGCATGAGGGCCTCAAAACATTAAGTGTCCATTGTCAGGAAGTGGGTGTATTATAGTATAGCCCTTAGGCAGGGCAGCTAAAAATTGGGAGGCTCCACGTTGTCCCTGGATAGAGACGTGCATGAGGGCCTCAAAACATTAAGTGTCCATTGTCAGGAAGTGGGTGTATTATAGTATAGCCCTTAGGCAGGGCAGCCAAAAATTGGGAGGCTCCACGTTGTCCCTGGATAGAGACGTGCATGAGGGCCTCAAAACATTAAGTGTCCATTGTCAGGAAGTGGGTGTATTATAGTATAGCCCTTAGGCAGGGCAGCCAAAAATTGGGAGGCTCCACGTTGTCCCTGGATAGAGATGTGCATGAGGGCCTCAAAACATTAAGTGTCCATTGTTAGGAAGTGGGTGTATTATAGTATAGCCCTTAGGCAGGGCAGCCAAAAATTGGGAGGCTCCACGTTGTCCCTGGATAGAGACGTGCATGAGGGCCTCAAAACATTGTTCCCATTGCAAAGGAGCGGGTCTCCTGTCGTTGTAATGTCCATTCTGCAAAGAATGGGCGAAAAAATTTACCACTGGGGGTATACCTGAAACAAAGGCCTAACTATTGTAACGGTCACCATGGTGGCGCATGAGGAGAAGGAGGAGCAGTCCAGCGATTATCCAAAGTCCAGAAGTGTGTACCCATGGGTGAGTGGAGGTCATTGGCAAATTCCCGTTACAAACTTTAAATTCCCCTCTCATTTGCTGGTGGTGTGGTGAAGTCTGGCCCAATCCAACCCTTGTTCATCTTGATCAGAGTCAGCCTGTCAGCATTTTCAGTTGACAGGCGGGTGCGTTTATCTGTAATGATTCCACCTGCGGCACTAAAAACACGCTCTGACAAAACGCTAGCGGCAGGGCAGGCCAGGACTTCCAAGGCGTAGAGAGCCAATTCATGCCACGTGTCCACCTTGGATACCCAATAATTGTAAGGCACAGAGGAATGTCGGAGTACAGTTGTTCAATCTGCAAGGTACTCCTTGAGCATCTGGGCAAACTTAGGATTTCTTGTGGCACTACCCCGCACCTCAGGGGCTGTGGTATGTGAGGGACTGAGAAAACTGTCCCACATCTTAAAGACTGTTCCCCTACCTCTGGCGGATTGGACTTGTGCCTCTCTCGGCTGTACGCCTTGGTTGTCCACTGATTCCTGACCTATGCCGCTAGCGTTTTGTGAGGGGAATGCTTTGCCTACTTCCGTGACTATGGCCTTCCGGAACTGCTGCATTTTGGTTGACCTCTCCGCCTCGGGAATAAGAGACATAAAGTTCTCCTTGTAGCGTGGGTCTAACAGTGTTACCAACCAGTAATGATTGTCGGCCAAGATGTTCTTAACGCGAGGGTCACGAGACAGGCAGCTTACCATAAAGTCAGCCATGTGCGCCAGACTCTTAACAGCCAGGACTTCAGTAGCCTGACCAACACGATGACTGAACATGCTGTCCTCCTCCTCCTCCTCCTCCTCATCTACCCTGTCCTCTGGCCAGCCACGCTGAACCGAGGATATGACTGGTGTGCATGTCATATCCTCAATTTGGCCGGAGAGTTGCTCCATGTCTTCATCCTCCTCCTCGTCATAGTCCTCCACTGCACGTTGTGATGAGACGAGGCTGGGCTGTGTGTTATCACCCACACCCACTACTGTTTCTTGCTGCAACTCATCGCGCTCCGCCTGCAATGCATCATGTTTGTTTTTGAGCAGAGACCGTTTTAGAAGGCAGAGTAGCGGTATGGTGACGCTAATAATGGTGTCATCACCACTCACCATCTTGGTGGAGTCCTCAAAGTTTTGGAGGATGGTACATAGGTCGGACATCCATCTCCACTCCTCAGGTGTTATGTGTGGAGTTTGACCCATTTCCCGACGGCTTAGGTGATGCAGGTACTCAACAACTGCCCTCTTCTGCTCACATATCCTGACCAACATGTGCAGAGTTGAATTCCAACGCGTGGGGACATCACACACCAGTCTGTGAGCCGGAAGATGCAAACGGCGCTGAAAGCCGGCAAGGCCGGCTGAAGCAGTAGGTGACTTTCGAAAATGTGCAGACAGGCGGCGAACTTTTACCAGCAGATCAGACAGCTCTGGGTATGACTTTAGAAACCGCTGAACCACGAGGTTGAGCACATGGGCCACGCATGGAACATGTGTCAGCTGGCCTCGCCTCAAAGCCGCCACCAGGTTCCAGCCATTGTCACACACGACCTTTCCTGGCTTTAGGTTCAGAGGTGTGAGCCAGTGATCTGCCTGCTGTTTCAGAGCTGTCCACACCTCTTCTGCATTGTGGGGTTTGTCACCTATGCAGATTAGCTTCAGCACAGCCTGTTGCCGCTTCGCCGAGGCAGTGCTGCAGTGCTTCCAGCTTGGGACTGGTGTGGAGGGTAAAGTGGATGAGGATGCGCAGGAGGAGGAGGAGGCTGAAGAGCATGACATTCCGGAGCTGTAGAGTGTGGGTGAAACCCTGACTGAGGTAGGGCCTGCAAACCTTGGTGTGGGAAGGACGTGTTCCGTCCCTCGCTCAGACTGGGTCCCAGCTTCCACAATATTAACCCAGTGTGCCGTCAACAAGATGTAGCGGCCTTGCCCACAAGCACTTGTCCACGTGTCTGTGGTTAGGTGGACTTTGGGTGAAACAGCGTTGTTCAGGGCACATGTGATGTTTTGTGACACGTGGTTATGCAATGCGGGGACGGCACACCGGGAGAAATAGTGGCGGCTGGGGACCAAGTAACGTGGGACAGCTGCCGCCATCAGGTCGCGGAATGCTTCTGTCTCCACCAGCCTAAAAGGCAACATTTCCAGCGCAAGCAGTCGCGAAATGTTAGCATTTAGAACTGTGGCATGTGGGGCGTTGGCAGTGTATTTGCGCCTGCGTTCAAAGGTTTGCTGAATGGATAACTGAACGCTGCGCTGGGACAAGGACGTGCTTAATGATGGTGTTATTTCTGCGTAGGCAACTGCAGGTGCAGGACCGGAGGAGGCTTGTTCGCAGGCAGCATGGACAGGGGATTGGCTCGCATGCACAACCAGCGAAGACGTAGCAGTGACATCAGCAAGCACTGCTCCTCGACTCTGTTGTACTTCCCACAAAGTCGGGTGCTTGGCTGACATGTGCCTGATCATGCTGGTGGTGGTCAGGCTGCTAGTTTTGGTACCCCTGCTGATGCTGGCACGGCAGGTGTTGCAAATGGCCTTTTTAGAATCATCTGGAGCCAACTTAAAAAACTGCCAGACTCGGGAAGACCTAACATTTGTACAGGCACCTTGTGTCGTGTTGTTGTTCCGGGGAACGGTTGCCTGACTTCTGCCTGGAGCCACCACCCTGCTTCTTACTGCCTGTTGGGATGCTACGCCTCCCTCCCCCTGTGCACTACTGTCCTCTCTCTGCATATCCTCCTGCCAGGTTGGGTCAGTTACTGGATCATCCACCACGTCGTCTTCCTCCTCCGCACCCTGCTCCTCCTCCTGACTTCCTGACAATTGTGTCTCATCATCGTCCACCCCTTGTTGAGACACGTTGCCAACTTCGTGAGAACGTGGCTGCTCAAATATTTGGGCATCTGTACATACGATCTCCTCATGACCCACTTCAACATGAGCTGGCGAGAGGCCAGAATGTGCGAATGGAAACGTGAACAGCTCTTCCGAGTGTCCAAGTGTGGGATCATTAATGTCCGAGGACGTGTACTCAGCCTTGTGGTAGGAAGGAGGATCAGGTTCTGAAATGTGCGGTGCAGTATCACGGCTACTGACACTTGACCGTGTGGAAGACAGAGTGTTTGTGGTGGTGCCAATCTGACTGGAAGCATTATCCGCTATCCAACTAACAACCTGTTGACACTGGTCTTGGTTCAAGAGCGGTGTACTGCTGCGGTCCCCAAGAATTTGGGACAGGACGTGCGAGCGACTAGATGTGGCCCTTTGTTGTGGCGAAATTAGAGCTTGCCCACGACCTCGGCCTCTGCCTGCACCACCATCACGTCCACTTCCTTGTTCCTTGCCAACGGCCTTGCGCATTTTGCAATGCTGTGCTGACATGTATTCACTAGACTTGTGCGTTATATCCAAGTTTGTGCAAATCGTGCACCTGTACGCTGCCACCGACAGGCACACACGTGCGGTTTTTAAATGCAAGCACGGACGCACTAAGAACCTAACAGGTTTTTAGGAGCGACAAATATTACTGAGAAGTCTGACACTATCAGCCACTGCTGACTGACGTGTATTATACACTACACTTGTGCGTTATATAATAGTTTGTGAAAAACGCACACAAGTGCACCTGTACGCTGCCACCGACAGGCACACACGTGCGGTTTTTAAATGCAAGCACGGACGCACTAAGAACCTAACAGGTTTTTAGGAGCGACAAATATTACTGAGAAGTCTGACACTATCTGGACTGTTTTAGACTGTGTACACCAGCCCCAGATATGATGAAGGCTGGTATACGGTCACCACTAGGAATGGCTATATACCCTGCCTGCCTGCCTGCCTGTATACTGCTACAATAGTCCTGACAAGGACTCTTCCGGTCACTAGCCTGTATTCCGACCTGGCTATACCCTGCCTGTATATAGCAACAATAGTCCTGAGAAGGACTCTGCTACTGTACTCCGACCTGGCTATTCCCTGCCTGCCTGTATACAACTTATTGTATGTCCTGAGAAGGACTTCTGGTCACATTGTTTGCAGCCCTGCTCCGGAAATAACTATAAAGGGCCGCAAACCTTTCCCTGAAGCAGCAACCCTCTCCCTGCACTGACTGTCTGGATGGCTGTGAGCAGAGCACAGCGAGCCCGCCGGTATAAAGGCTCGGTCACGCTGTGCGGGCCGTCCAATCACTGCAATTCCACAACTAACAGGGCTGTGGCATTGCAGTGGTCTGCCAGCCAATCCCTGCATGAGGGCTGGCTCTCAAAAGAGCGCCAACATGCAGGGATGAAGACCACGAGTACAGCACGAGTATCGCGAGATTACTCGGTCCCCGCCGAGTAGCCCGAGTACAGTGATACTCGTGCGAGTACCGAGTATTAACAAGCATACTCGCTCATCACTATTCATTATGTCTTTAAATTATTGGAAGAAAAACAACCAAAAAATGGTATATAGTCAAAAATGATACAAATGAAAAGTTCTAATCATCCTGCAAAATAAATGAAACTTCCAAATCCTATATTTTACCGACCTATTCAGTTTTGAAGAGGCTATGAGGAACCTATATATAGGAAGCCCCCCAGAAATTATACCACTTTAAAAACTGCACCCCTCAACTTATTCAAACCTGCTGTAAGGGAATTTCTTAATCCTTCAGGTCCTACACAGAAATTAAGGCAAAGTGGAATAAAAAAAAAATTAAAAATGACATTTTTTCCAGTAAAATACTTTAGCTGTAAATTTTTCTTCATTTTCACAAGGGGTAATCTAAGAAAATAGACCCTAAAATGTATTTTAGATTGTGGACACGATATCGAATTTGCAAAGTCCTTAACATGCCAAAACAGGAGAAACCCTCACAAGTAACCCCATATTGGAAACTAAACCCCTCAAGGAGTTTATCTAGGGGTGTGTTGAGTATACTGAACCCATAGATGCTTCTCAGAACTTTTTGAAGTTTGAATGTAAAAACAAACTTTACGTTTTAATGTTTTATAAGCCCCAAATTTGTCATTTTCACAAGGGGTAATAAGAAAAAATGGAGTACATAATTTAATAAGCAATTTCTCCCAAATGTGATAATACCCCATTACCCCATATGTGATTAAAAAATTACTGCTGTTTAGGCACTCGACAGGGCTTGGAAAGGAAAGAATGCTATTTGATTTTTGGAATGCACATTTTGTACATCGTGTTGCATTTGCAGAGCCCCTTAGGTATCAAAATATTAGAAACCCCCCCCCCACAAGTGACCCCATTCAGAAAACTGAAATCCATAAGTAACTCATCTAAAAATGTGGTGAACATTTTTAACCTACATACTTATCACAGAATTTTCTATGATTGAGCTGTAAAACTGAAAAATTTAGGGTTTTTCCACTAAAATTTTATTTTAACCTCAAAGTTTTTACACATGGGGTAATAGAGGAAAAGATATAGAATTTGTTATGCAATTTTATCTAAACGTGGCAATACCCCATATGTGGTTGCACATTATTGTTTGAGTACATGGCAGGGATCAGATGAGAAGGAGCACACATGACTTTTATAACGTAAATTTCGTTTGAATAGATGGTGGGCACCTGAGGTGCCAGATCAGAATAAACCCCCACAAGTGACCCCATAATGGAAACTTTATTGCTTAAGGATTTCATCTAGTGAGTATTTTAAACCCACAGGTGATTCAGATTATTTTATTACAATGAGACGTGGACATATAACAGTTTATTGGAAAAAATGTAAATGCATTTAATAGCTGCAGATTTTTCAGTTACACAAGGGTTATCAGAAACTGTATGGCACATGTCAGGGCTGAGAAAGAAGGACAGCTATTTGGCTATTGAAGCACAGTTTCCTAGAATAGTTTATGACTGACAATTGCAGAGCCCCTTAGGTCCCAGAGCAGCAGAAAAATCCCAAAAGTTACCCCATTGTATAAATTACACCCTTCAATGAATTCATCTGCAGTGACTATTTTGTACCTTTCATATCAGTCTTTTTTCTGGAGAATTGCAAATATGACAGTTTAGTGGCCATTTATTGTGACCAGCTTGTGCTTTTGGAGACTTGCACCCCGTAAATTGTTAATTGGGCTCTTCCCACTACAGTAATGACAAACATGTGGTCACTTACTGCGGTTTAAGCTCTCTGAGGCTCAGAAGGAATGGGGCATTTGGATTTGGGAGCACAGATTTCATTGGATTCTTTCTGAGGAGGTTGCAGCCATGTCGCTTTTTCATAGTCTTTGTTCTACCAGTAATGAGGGAACCCCTAGATTTCCAGTGACAGATGACAGACCTAACCTGAGTGGGGGCTGGTTTTGTGCGGAATACATCAGGGTTATATTGGTAACACTTTGGGGTACATAACATTTTTTTTATCGTATTCAGTGTGTTATGTGCTGAGCACTTAAATCGGAGTTGCCATGTAAATACCACAAAAATGAGATTCAGACAAAATTCCCGGTGAAACCACTCACTATAATGAGGCAGATGGAGACACTTTGGATTCCGTTTAGCTTCTCTTCTGGTGGTATCTATCTTTTTAGGCGTCCGCACTTGTGGGCTAAAAAGACACCTCAAAATGATGGGACATTGCCGGAAAAGAGGCCAGACCGAGTCCAGACTGACCTTTTGATTGCTTTTTAAAAACGTTTTGTGTGTCAGTATGATGAAAAAAGACATTTTTTGTCTTGGTTTTTATTACTTTTTTACATGACCAGAAGTGCCGGGACTCCTGATCATGCGCACTGAGCCTAAACCCGGCGTCTGAGGCGGTGACAACAGACAAGTACACGTGTCTATGCCGATGACGCTGGGCATTGAATAGCATAGGAGAGCAAACTAGTCGGGGGAAATAACGCCCTTGCAACTAGTCCCTGCGCTCATTTGCATATCTTTAGTTATACCTTTTCTAAAGATCTCTTTATGTTTACTACTAAATGCTGAGACCGTAAGGCAGGTATTAGAAATATGCACTTAGAACTGCTTGTGGTTCTGGGTGCATAGGGGACCTGGCAGGTTCCCTTTAAGTGCCCAAAGTAATATGAAAATTATCTCTCCAGGAATGGAGACAAACTCTAGCGCAGCGCCACCTATTGGACGTAGCGATCCTAAAAGTCAAATGTGGATTTCTTACAATCCTTTGCATATGAGTTAGGATCTATATGCCAGATCAGAATCCCAATTTGCAGACACGGTGTTTCGGGGTGCTTGTCCCTCGTCAGTGCAAAGTATGGTAATATGAACAGTTCTGGGTGGAAGTGAATGTTGTGGTCTACGGCCAGATTACACCACCGATTAAGCAGCCACAGTCAGTGAATGAGAAGAATCTGAGACTTCTCTGCATGTAGTGGTTACTACTCACCTGTACGGTTATCTGTAGGAATCTCCTCTTTACACCGCTCATCACCCCTCACATATGTCTCTGTAGTATTAATATGGGTCAGATCTTCACTCTGAAAAAAATATTGTAAAGTCATAGACAGATGGAGAAATCTGATCTATGATCAGCTCTAATCCTGCCATCTCCACCGTTCTCATTAAACAAGTACAAAACATATAATATTGGGAGATAAAACAAGACTGAACACAAGACCTTCACAGCCGACTACACATCATAGGGGAGATTTCATGACACCTTCTCTCCATCTACCTGACAATCCTGAGGAACATCGGGATCTTCTTGGTTACAGTCCTGTGGAAGAAGAGGACGGGGGCATCTCTCTGGTGTTGTCCTCTTACTGGATAGAACTGGAGGAAACACATACAGGGACTGAATTAATTCCTTACATACAGATAATTATAGGTTGTCTGTATTTAGTCCTGTCTATTACCTGGTGATGTGAGGGGCTGCGGATTCTCCATCATGACGTCCTTGTACAGATCTTTGTGTCCTTCTAAATACTCCCACTCCTCCATAGAGAAATAGACGGTGACATCTTCACACCTTATAGGAACCTGACACATACAATGATACCGTCATCCCCCGATCCCTTCATAGCGTTACTGTATAATGTCCCAGTATTCCCAGCAGTGTCACCTCTCCAGTCAGCAGCTCAATCATCTTGTAGGTGAGTTCTAGGATCTTCTGGTCATTGATGTCCTCATGTATTGGGGGGTGAGGTGGAGGTCCCATGATTGGGCTCAGGGGTCTTCCCCATCCCTCAGACACAGGGTCCTGACAGCGGTCACTAGAGGTCTTCTTCACTACTGTGTAATCCTGGTTATGGAGAGACACATTAATAAATCTCTCTACAGACATCTCCAGAGTCCTCACCTCTCCAGTTCTGTCCATCTGTTATTCCCATAGATAAGAATGATGTAATGTGACGTCATCAGAATCTCTCACCTCTCCAGTAATCCGGAAGAGGATCTCTAGGGTGAGGTGTAATATCCTCTCCACCGTCTTGAACCTGTTGCTATCCATCTTTGATCATGGGTCAATCAGGAAAATTCTCTTATATAGATGATCTAAATTGAGAAAATCCAATATTGAAGGGACCTGAATGGGAAAACCATGAGCTGATTTAAAATCATAAAGAATTCTATGTAAAAATATAAAGAGGACTCATATATGTATTCTCTTTGGCTCGCATGAACTAGAACATAAGTTGAATTGCTTATTAAGAGATGTCCGCTATGCTCCCAATCACTGTCTATGGCTATGTGCACACGCTGCGTTTTTTTGACGCTGCGTTTTTGTGCGTTTTTGGCCGCTAAAAACGCACAAAAACGCACCTGCGTCGAAAAAACGCGGTTTGGTGCGTTTTTTTGCTGCGTTTTGCTGCGTTTTTGCTCACTGCGTCCTTATGCGTTTTTTATCAGTGAACAAAAAAAAAAAGGTCTGATGTCATTTCCTTCTTCAATGTGTTCTTCATTCTCCACTAGTGTATGCAGAAGAACAGACAGCTGCAGAACTACAAGGCTCAGCATGCTCCATCCAATAGTGTATGCAGGAGAGCAGACAGCAGCTGTCGAACTACAAGGCTCAGCATCCTCCATCCAATAGTGTATGCAGGAGAGCAGACAGCAGCTGTCGAACTACAAGGCTCAGCATCCTCCTTCCAGGACTGTATGCAGGATTTCTTTGCCCCCCCAAAAAAAAAAAATGACGTGCGCTTCGCCATATTTTTGTATGCTAGCCGGGTACAGCAGGCAGGTACGGGCTGCCCCCAACCCCCAGCTGCCTATTTGTACCCGGCTGGGAACCAAAAATATAGGGAAGCCCTTTTTTTTAAAATTATTTCATGAATTTCATGAAATAATTTAAAAAAAAAAATGACGTGAGCTTCGCCCCATTTTTGAGTCCAGCCGGGTACAACTAGGCAGCTGGGGATTGGAATCCACAGTGCAGGGTGCCCATGCTTTCTGGGCACCCCCGCTGTGAATTGCAGTCCCGCAGCCACCCCAGAAAATGGCGCTTTCATAGAAGCGCCATCTTCTGGCGCTGTATCCAACTCTTCCGGCTGCCCTGATGCCGGGTGGCTAGCCAGGTAATAATGGAGTTAGGGCTAGCTGTATATTATCAGCTAGCCCTAAGCCCGAAATTCATGGTGTCACGCCAATATTAGACATGGCCACCATGAATTTCTAGTAAAGATAAAAAAAAAACACAACACAGAAAAATATTTTTATTAGAAATAAAAACACAACACAATTAGTGACTCCATCTTTATTGAAATAAACCCCCCTCCGCAGTAATCCTGGGTCAGGGTCCTGCGCCGTCCAATCAGGATCCAATATCATCTGATCGGTTTGCTGGAAGGCAAAGCGATCAGATGATGTGTCAGGTTAAAGGATGTGAATCACATCACACATCAGCTGATTGTATAAAAGCCGATTATACAATCAGCAGATGCATCAGTAGAAAAAAAAAAAAAATAATACTCACTTATGTGCTGAATTACCGGCAGCTCCCGGAGCGATGGGGCGGGAGTCTGATCCTGTCCGATCGCTGCAGCAGCTGCCGGTAATCAGGGATGAAGTCTCCTGACGCATCCGCTGATACCGGCCGGGCGCCCGCGTCAGCCCGAGACTCGATCAGCTGATGCGTCAGGTGACTGCATCAGGTGATCCATCGCCAGGTCCTGCAAGCAAGGTCCTGCCCCGGGGAGACTGCACACAGCCGGAGCGGGAGCGGCGATACCGTGACAGGAGCTGGGAGCGGGCATGGCACCGGGAGGCTGCAGACAGGTGAGTATAACTTTTTTTTTTTTTATTCTACTGTTAACTTTTGTTTTCGCAGCCGCTTCCACCTCCCGCCCAGACATGGTGCCGCACGGCAGCATACATGCACAGGACGGGAGATGGACGCGGCGGGTGACGGTACCGGGAGGATTCACGCTTCTGTATATACTGACAGAAGGAATCCTCTTCCTGTACACGTCACTTTACTACCCACCTCCTGCGCTTATAGCTGCGTTTTTGGTCTTAGAAACGCACCAAAACGCAGCTATTTGCGTTTCTCATTGCGTCTTTCAACATCCCATTGCACTCAATGGATGAAAAGCGCAGTGAAAAACGCGGGAATAATTGACATGCTGCGTTTTTGTGGTCACCACAAAAACGCAGCTGAAAAAAAAACGCTGTGTGGGGACAGCAAAAATGAAAACTCATAGACTTTGCTGGGGAAGCAAAGTCATGCAGTTTTGAGGCCAAAAACGCACCCGAAAAACGCGCAAAAATGCCGAGAAAAACGCACCGTGTGCACATAGCCTATGTCTGCCACTGCTTTGGGCACTGAATGGCTGTACGGATGACTTATTCATAGAGACTGACCAGGGTATACAGAAACTGGCGGGGACCAAAGCAGTGGTGATACAGAAGTAGTGGAAGAACATTAATGGGAACCTGTCATCAATTTTTAAGTATCTCAACAAAAGGCACCACCTTTTTCTGCTTTTGTTAGGCATTTTACAAAGTATCGCATTGTCCCCTGACTTCCCCTGTACACCCCAAAAATACCATATGATTTAGTCTTGCACTGTATTTAAATGCAGCTGGTCCAGTCCGTTGGACATACTCTTTGTGGTGAAGCCTATTGGACCGGACAGCCCCACAGGTGAGCAGGTGACAGATTCCCTTTAATCCGGTTACACCCATAGTAGGGGAACCAGCTACAGGAGGGCTCCAGCTGAGGCATAATTAAAAGGATCCTGTCACCACATTTGGCGACTATAAGCTGCGGCCACCCCCAGTGAGCCCTTATATACAGCATTCCAGAATACTGTATATAAGAGCCAAGGCCGTGCTGTAGAACATCACCTTTATTATACCCACCTAGGGGCGGTCCGGTCCAATGGGTGCCGCTGCTCTCCGGTCGGGCATCCCCTCTCTATGACAATCGCCGTCCTCCTTCTACCCAGCCCAGTATGGATAACATGTCCTACACAGGCCAGCATTACAGTCCTGCACACCGCACTTTATAATGTGCAGATGCAAGGAAAGGTTAAAGACCGCCCGCGCATGCGCACTACAATATTTTGATTTCCATCAGCAGGACAGATCAAAGTGCGCTGGGAGATTTTGCCTGGCGATGTGGATGACGTCACCTTCTTCATCCACATCGCTGAGCAAGAGAACTCACCGATTCGTGCAGGCTCACCTATGTTTTTGGCTCTGCCCACAATGAAATAGAGTTAAATGCGCCTGCGCAAGTCGGGAACATGTCTGCGCAGACGTGAGATTTTGCCCGCCTTCATGGATGGTGCCTGAAGCATCATCCACATCAATCAGCACAAGATGATGGCGACAGGAGGCACAGATTAGGACGGCCATTGGACCGGACAATTTACATACATGGTGGGAACATTTTATAAAGGGATTTGTGGGGTCTACAGAGGTGGTCAGGGGGTAACATGCACCTTTATAGACTGCAGCACAGGTGCTGTTTAAGGTGGTAGTTTTAGTTTAGAAGGCCAAAATCTGGTAAAAAAAAATCTCTTTAATGCCCCCTGCGCCCAGTAATGGGGAATCTCCACATACGGTAGAGGCTAGATCGGAGTTGATTTTTTGAGGTGGGAGGAGTGATTTCATGAAATCATGATGTCACCGGAAAAGGCGGAGCCTCCTCAGTGCCGTACAGATCTGTGGGCGGGAAGCGGCAGTGCTCGTGCTCCTCTGTGCAGAGCGGAGGATCCTGACCCTGAGGTGGAGAAGAGTCAGCGTTTCCTCATTAGTTATAGCTCTGGGGTCTCAGCCTGGATGTTGGGGGCACAGAGCAGTGTCTCCTGTCTGTGTTGGGGGCTGCAGCTCGTGTATGTCTCAGGCTTCAATAAGGTAAGTGTCTTATGGGGGGTTACACGGAGCAGGGGATGATACTGTACATTTTGGGGGGGCTTGCACTGGCCGGGGTGCGACGCTGCACGTTTGGGGGGGGGGCTCGCATTGGCCGGGGGGGCGATGCTGCACGTTTGGGGGGGCTCGCACTGGCCGGGGGGCGACGCTGCACGTTTGGGGGGATGGCACTGGCCGGGTTGGTGACGCTGCACGTTTGGGGGGGCTCGCACTGGCCGGGGGCGATGCTGCACGTTTGGGGGGGGCACGCACTGGCCGGGGGGGACGCTGCACGTTTGGGGGGGCTCGCACTGGCCGCGGTGCGACGCTGCACGTTTGGGGGGGGCTCGCACTGGCCGGGGGGCGACGCTGCACGTTTGGGGGGATGGCACTGGCCGGGTTGGTGACGCTGCACGTTTGGGGGGGCTCGCACTAGCCGGGGGGCGACGCTGCACGTTTGGGGGGGCTCGCACTGGCCGGGGGGCGATGCTGCACGTTTGGGGGGGCTCGCACTGGCCGCGGTGCGACGCTGCACGTTTGGGGGGGCTCGCACTGGCCGCGGTGCGACGCTGCACGTTTGGAGGGGCTCGCACTGGCCGGGGGGCGACGCTGCACGTTTGGGGGGATGGCACTGGCCTGGTTGGTGACGCTGCACGTTTGGGGGGGCTCGCACTGGCCGGGGGGTGACGCTGCACGTTTGTGGGGGCTCGCACTGGCCGGGGGGCGACGCTGCACGTTTGGGGGGGCTCGCACTGGCCGGGGGGCGACGCTGCACGTTTGGGGGGACGGCACTGGCCGGGTTGGTGACGCTGCACGTTTGGGGAGACTCGCACTGGCCGCGGTGCGACGCTGCACGTTTGGGGAGCTCGCACTGGCCGGGGGGATGATGCTGTACGTTTGGGGGGGCTCGCACTGGCCGGGGGGGCGACGCTGCACGTTTGGGGGGGGGGCTCACACTGGCCGGGGGGGCGACGCTGCACGTTTGGGGGGGGCTCACACTGGCCGGGGGGATGATGCTGTACGTTTGGGGGGGCTCGCACTGGCCGGGTGGATGACGCTGTACGTTTGGAGGGGTTCGCACTAGCCGGGGGGCGACGCTGCACGTTTGGGGGGGATGGCACTGGCCGGGGGGCGACGCTGCACGTTTGGGGTGGCTCGCACTGGCCGGGGGGCGACGCTGCACGTTTGGGGGGGCTCGCACTAGCCGGGGGGAAGACGCTGTACATTTGGGGGGGGCTCGCACTGGCCGGGGGGATGATGCTGCACGTTTGGGGGGGGCTCGCACTGGCCGGGGGGTGAGGCTGCATGTTTGGGGGGCTCGCACTGGCCAGGGGGGGAGGCTGCATGTTTGGGGGGCTCGCACTGGCCAGGGGGTGAGGCTGCATGTTTGGGGGGGCTCGCACTGGCCGGGGGGATACGCTGCAAGTTTGGGGTGGCTCGCATTGCCCGGGGGGATGACGCTGTACGTTTGGGGGTGCTCGCACTAGCCGGGGGGGCGACGCTGCACGTTTGGGGTGGCTCGCACTGGCCGGGGGGCGACGCTGTACATTTGGGGAGGCTCGCACTGGCCGGGGGGATGATGCTGCACGTTTGGGGGGGCTCGCACTGGCCGGGGGGCGACGCTGCATGTTTGGGGGGGGCTCGCACTGGCCGGGGGGCGATGCTGCACGTTTGGGGGGATGGCACTGGCCGGGTTGGTGATGCTGCACGTTTGGGGGGGCTCGCACTGGCCGGGGGGCGACGCTGCACGTTTGGGGGGGGCTCGCACTGGCCGCGGTGCGACGCTGCACGTTTGGGGGGGCTCGCACTGGCCGGGGGGCGATGCTGCACGTTTGGGGGGATGGCACTGGCCGGGTTGGTGACGCTGCACGTTTGGGGGGGCTCGCACTGGCCGGGGGCGATGCTGCACGTTTGGGGGGGGGGAATCGCAGGGGACGAAGCTGCAGGTTTTGGGGGGGTTCGCACTGAGCATGGGACGACGCTGAATGTTTGGGGGCTCGCACTGGGCAGGTGGTGACGCTGCACGTTTGGGGGGGCTCGTACTGGGCAGGGGGCGACGCTGCACGTTTGGGGGGGATCGCACTGGGCAGGGGGCGACGCTGCACGTTTTGGGGGGGATCGCACTGGGCAGGGGGATGATGCTGCACGTTTGGGGGGGCTCGCACTGGCCGGGGAGCGACGCTGCACGTTTGGGGGGGCACGCACTGGCCGGGGGGCGACGCTGCACGTTTGGGGGGGCTCGCACTGGCCGCGGTGCGACGCTGCACGTTTGGGGGGGCTCGCAGTGGCCAGGGGGTGACGCTGCATGTTTGGGGGGCTTGCAGTGGCCAGGGGGCGACGCTTCACGTTTGGGGGGGGGGGGGCTGGCACTGGGCAGGGGGCGACGCTTCACGTTTGGGGGGGGCTGGCACTGGGCAGGGTGCGACGCTGCACGTTTGGGGGGGCTGGCACTGGGCAGGGGGCGACGCTGCACGCTTGGGGGGGCTCGCAGTGGCCAGGGGGTGACGCTGCATGTTTGGGGGTCTCGCAGTGGCCAGGGGGTGACGCTGCACGTTTGGTGGGCTCGCAGTGGACAGGGGGTGACGCTGCACGTTTGGGGGGCTCGCAGTGGCCAGGGGGTGACGCTGCATGTTTGGGGGGCTCGCAGTGGCTAGGGGGTGACGCTGCATGTTTGGGGGAATCGCAGTGGCCAGGGGGTGACGCTGCATGTTTAAGGGGGGGGGGCTCGCGGAGGGCGACGCTGCACGTTTGGGGGGTTCTCGCTGGGCAGTGGTGCTTGTTGTTGTGGGCTCTCGCGGGGCAGTGGTGCTTGTTGTTGTGGGCTCTCGCGGGGCAGTGGTGCTTGTTGTTGTGGGCTCTCGCGGGGCAGTGGTGCTTGTTGTTGTGGGCTCTCGCGGGGCAGTGGTGCTTGTTGTTGTGGGCTCTCGCGGGGCAGTGGTGCTTGTTGTTGTGGGCTCTCGCGGGGCAGTGGTGCTTGTTGTTGTGGGCTCTCGCGGGGCAGTGGTGCTTGTTGTTGTGGGCTCTCGCGGGGCAGTGGTGCTTGTTGTTGTGGGCTCTCGCGGGGCAGTGGTGCTTGTTGTTGTGGGCTCTCGCGGGGCAGTGGTGCTTGTTGTTGTGGGCTCTCGCGGGGCAGTGGTGCTTGTTGTTGTGGGCTCTCGCGGGGCAGTGGTGCTTGTTGTTGTGCGCTCTCGCGGGGCAGTGGTGCGTGTTGTGGGGGCTCTCGCGGGGCAGTGGTGCGTGTTGTGGGGGCTCTCGCGGGGCAGTGGTGCGTGTTGTGGGGGCTCTCGCGGGGCAGTGGTGCGTGTTGTGGGGGCTCTCGCGGGGCAGTGGTGCGTGTTGTGGGGGCTCTCGCGGGGCAGTGGTGCGTGTTGTGGGGGCTCTCGCGGGGGCAGTGGTGCGTGTTGTGGGGGCTCTCGCGGGGCAGTGGTGCGTGTTGTGGGGGCTCTCGCGGGGCCTCTCTCCCTGCGAGCCACCCCCCCGACGTGCAGCCTCTCTCTCCCTGCGAGCCACCCCCCCCCGACGTGCAGCCTCTCTCTCCCTGCGAGCCACCCCCCCCCCGACGTGCAGCCTCTCTCTCCCTGCGAGCCACCCCCCCCCGACGTGCAGCCTCTCTCTCCCTGCGAGCCACCCCCCCGACGTGCAGCCTCTCTCTCCCTGCGAGCCACCCCCCCGACGTGCAGCCTCTCTCTCCCTGCGAGCCACCCCCCCCGACGTGCAGCCTCTCTCTCCCTGCGAGCCACCCCCCCGACGTGCAGCCTCTCTCTCCCTGCGAGCCACCCCCCCGACGTGCAGCCTCTCTCTCCCTGCGAGCCACCCCCCCGACGTGCAGCCTCTCTCTCCCTGCGAGCCACCCCCCCGACGTGCAGCCTCTCTCTCCCTGCGAGCCACCCCCCCGACGTGCAGCCTCTCTCTCCCTGCGAGCCACCCCCCCGACGTGCAGCCTCTCTCTCCCTGCGAGCCACCCCCCCGACGTGCAGCCTCTCTCTCCCTGCGAGCCACCCCCCCGACGTGCAGCCTCTCTCTCCCTGCGAGCCACCCCCCCGACGTGCAGCCTCTCTCTCCCTGCGAGCCACCCCCCCGACGTGCAGCCTCTCTCTCCCTGCGAGCCACCCCCCCGACGTGCAGCCTCTCTCTCCCTGCGAGCCCACCCCCCCGACGTGCAGCCTCTCTCCCTGCGAGCCCCCCCCCCCGACGTGCAGCCTCTCTCTCCCTGCGAGCCCCCCCCCCCGACGTGCAGCCTCTCTCTCCCTGCGAGCCCCCCCCCCCCCGACGTGCAGCCTCTCTCTCCCTGCGAGCCCCCCCCCCGACGTGCAGCCTCCCTCTCCCTGCGAGCCCCCCCCCCCCCCGACGTGCAGCCTCTCTCTCCCTGCGAGCCCCCCCCCCCCCCCGACGTGCAGCCTCTCTCTCCCTGCGAGCCCCCCCCCCCCCGACGTGCAGCCTCTCTCTCCCTGCGAGCCCCCCCCCCCCCCCGACGTGCAGCCTCTCTCTCCCTGCGAGCCCCCCCCCCCCCCCGACGTGCAGTCTCTCTCTTGGGGGCGCACTGGGCAGGGGGTGACGCTGCACGTTTGGTGGGGGCAAAGGGGGGCCCTGTGTGTGTGTGTGTGTGGGGCCGTGTGTGTGTGTGTGGGGCCGTGTGTGTGTGTGTGTGTGTGTGGGGCCGTGTGTGTGTGTGTGTGTGGGGCCGTGTGTGTGTGTGGGGCTGTGTGTGTGTGTGTGTGTGTGTGTGTGTGTGTGTGTGTGTGTGTGTGTGGGGCTGTGTGTGTGTGTGTGTGGGGCTGTGTGTGTGTGTGTGTGGGGCTGTGTGTGTGTGTGTGTGGGGCTGTGTGTGTGTGTGTGTGGGGCCGTGTGTGTGTGTGTGGGGCCGTGTGTGTGTGGCAGTGTGTGTGTGGCAGTGTGTGTGTGTGTGTGTGTGGGGCCGTGTGTGTGTGTGTGTGGGGCCGTGTGTGTGTGTGTGTGGGGCCGTGTGTGTGTGGGGGCCGTGTGTGTGTGTGTGGGGCCGTGTGTGTGTGTGTGGGGCCGTGTGTGTGTGTGTGTGTGTGTGTGTGTGTGTGTGGGGCTGTGTGTGTGTGTGTGTGTGGGGCTGTGTGTGTGTGTGTGTGTGGGGCTGTGTGTGTGTGTGTGGGGCTGTGTGTGTGTGTGTGTGGGGCCGTGTGTGTGTGGCAGTGTGTGTGTGGCAGTGTGTGTGTGGCAGTGTGTGTGTGGCAGTGTGTGTGTGGCAGTGTGTGTGTGGCAGTGTGTGTGTGTGTGTGTGTGTGTGTGTGTGTGGGGCCGTGTGTGTGTGTGTGTGTGTGGGGCCGTGTGTGTGTGTGTGTGTGTGGGGCCGTGTGTGTGTGTGTGTGGGGCCGTGTGTGTGTGTGTGTGGGGCCGTGTGTGTGTGTGTGTGGGGCCGTGTGTGGGGCCGTGTGTGTGGGGCCGTGTGTGTGGGGCCGTGTGTGTGTGGGGCCGTGTGTGTGTGGGGCCGTGTGTGTGTGGGGCCGTGTGTGTGTGGGGCCGTGTGTGTGTGGGGCCGTGTGTGTGTGGGGCCGTGTGTGTGTGGGGCCGTGTGTGTGTGGGGCCGTGTGTGTGTGGGGCCGTGTGTGTGTGGGGCCGTGTGTGTGTGGGGCCGTGTGTGTGTGGGGCCGTGTGTGTGTGGGGGCCGTGTGTGTGTGGGGCCGTGTGTGTGTGGGGCCGTGTGTGTGTGGGGCCGTGTGTGTGTGGGGCCGTGTGTGTGTGGGGCCGTGTGTGTGTGGGGCCGTGTGTGTGTGGGGCCGTGTGTGTGTGGGGCCGTGTGTGTGTGGGGCCGTGTGTGTGTGGGGCCGTGTGTGTGTGGGGCCGTGTGTGTGTGGGGCCGTGTGTGTGTGGGGCCGTGTGTGTGTGGGGCCGTGTGTGTGTGGGGCCGTGTGTGTGTGGGGCCGTGTGTGTGTGGGGCCGTGTGTGTGTGGGGCCGTGTGTGTGTGGGGCCGTGTGTGTGTGGGGCCGTGTGTGTGTGGGGCCGTGTGTGTGTGGGGCCGTGTGTGTGTGGGGCCGTGTGTGTGTGTGTGTGTGGGGCCGTGTGTGTGGGGCCGTGTGTGTGTGTGTGTGTGGGGCCGTGTGTGTGTGTGTGTGGGGCCGTGTGTGTGTGTGTGTGGGGCCGTGTGTGTGTGGGGCCGTGTGTGTGTGTGTGTGTGCGCGTGGGGCCGTGTGTGTGTGTGTGTGCGCGTGGGGCCGTGTGTGTGTGTGTGTGCGCGTGGGGCCGTGTGTGTGGGGCCGTGTGTGTGTTGGGTGGGGCTCGCAGGGAGAGAGGCTGCACGTTGGGTGGGGGGGAGAGGCTGCATGTTGGGGGGGGGAGGATGCAGGGGGAGAGAGGCTGCACGTTGTGGGGGGGAGCTTGCAGGGGGGAAGAGGCTGCACGTTGGGGGGGGAGCTTGCAGGGGGGAAGAGGCTGCACGTTGGGGGGGGGAGCTTGCAGGGGGAAAGAGGCTGCATGTTGGGGGGGGGGAGGATGCAGGGGGAGAGAGGCTGCATGTTGGGGGGGGGGAGGATGCAGGGGGAGAGAGGCTGCATGTTGGGGGGGGAGGATGCAGGGGGAGAGAGGCTGCACGTTGGGGGGGGAGCTTGCAGGGGGGAAGAGGCTGCATGTTGGGGGGGGAGCTTGCAGGGGGGAAGAGGCTGCACGTTGGGGGGGGGGGAGCTTGCAGGGGGGAAGAGGCTGCACGTTGGGGGGGAGGGAGCTTGCAGGGGGAAGAGGCTGCACGTTGGGGGGGGTGGAGTTTGCAGGTGGAGAGAGGCTGCACGTTGGGGGGGGGAGAGGGGCTGCACGTTGGGGGGGGGAGCTTGCAGGGGGAAAGAGGCTGCACGTTGGGGGGGGGGAGCTTGCAGGGGGAGAGAGGCTGCACGTTGGGGGGGGGAGGCTGCACGTTGGGGGTGGAGCTTGCAGGGGGAAAGAGGCTGCACGTGGGGGCCGAGCTTGCAGGGGGAGGGAGGCTGCACGTGGGGGGGCTCGTGCTGGGCAGGGGGCCGTGTTGCACTTTGTGGGAGGTGTGCTATTAATCTTCTCCCTTTGTTTTTCTAACACAGTTTGTGACTACTGGCATCTGGGTGTAATTGCCCCCCGTCGTCCCACCTTAGAGACTGAGAGAACAGTGTGGTCTAATGCACATCACACCTCCTGTGTCCTCCAATGTATTCAACAAGAGGATTTTTATGGTAAATGGAGAAATACAATTTTTACACCTAAAACGCACGGGACTCCGATACAAAAGATTTTTTTTCTTTCATTGTTGCCAATGTCCAACATGGCTTTATTCTACGTATTAATTTGTAAAGTTGATTGTTACAGTGTATATTTGTATCCCCGACCTTCTGTCTCCCCCTCCCTAATTACCCTGTAGACTGTAACCCCCCCCGAGAGCAGGGTCTGCGCCCCTCTGTACCCGTCTGTCAGTGTTATATATTTGTATCCCCGACCTTCTGTCTCCTCCTCATTACCCTGTAGACTGTGAGCCCCTGAGGGCAGGGTCCGCTCCCCTCTGTACCCGTCTGTGAGGATTGGTTTATTCACTGTAATTTATATCTGTATTTTGTGTGTTACCCGTTCCCATGTACAGCATGGAATAAATGTTCTCTATAAAAATAAAACTGTATAAATATTTCTCTTTTTTTTTTTTTTTTTTTTTTTAATTGATATACTTATTTTAATAAAACTGTTCTAGAAGTTTGGGCTGAATGTTCATTTCTATAATGATAAAGCTCGGTGTGACATTAGTGAGCAGTCACTGCCGGTCGGGCTGCGGTCACAGTGTTGTAGGTAGTTTCCAAAACATCTGTCCTCACATGTAGACCCACAGTAAACTGATCAGATCTCGCTGACAATTTATTTTCTGTCTTTAGCAGACCCCTGATCCTCTCTCACGCCCCCCATTTATTAGGCCCCAGTCCTGTTTCACCGTGTTTCCCTCCTTTGGTGGCAACATAACTCCATGAGGCTCACACCGCCTGATTCCGGTCATATGGGGCGAAACGTTTTTTTTTTTTTTCTTTAAATTTAAAGGGACGTAAGTTGCTTTTTGCTGAGCGTCTGAAGCTGTTGCCACCACTGTTCCATAGGACGGGCTCTGGCAGAGGTGACACTACATATTTTACAGAGGGGTAACAATACTTCTTAGAAATTTTGAGAAGTATTTTTAGCCGCTGAGGAGAACATCATAATTTGCAGCAACTCAAAATGATAGTACATACAGTAGATGGGTATCTATAAGGCCCCTTTCAGATGTCCGTGTTTAAACAGGTGCAAGCCACACGTACCAGTATGGTTGTCCGTGTGGTACCGGTAAAAAAAAAAGTAAGATACTGAAATGAATGTTTTTTGGTTTTGTTTTTTTTTTTTGTTTTTTTTTTTGTTTAATGTGGAAAGCCTGAAAAATTAAAGATATAGGAAGATAAATAGAGCTTATAGAATAGTGTTCTAGAGATAGTTAGCTTGACCAGCATTTTTACACCATTTTTATTTTTTAATTTAAAAAAAAAAAAGTGGGGTCCCCCCAACTTTCATATCCAGCACAGGAACAGCAGCAGCTGTAGGCTGAAATCCTCAGCTCTTTGCAGTACCTTGGCTGGTTATGAAAAATAGAGGGGATCCCACGCTTATTCTTTACATTTTTAGATTAAAAAAAATTACGTGTGGTCCCCTCTATTTTTACTAAAAAAACAGCCATGGTACAGCAGACAACTGGGGGATGATATTCTTAGGGTGGAAAGGGCCATGGTTATTTGGCCCTTTCCAGCCTAACAATAGCAGCCCACAGACGCCCGAGAAGTGGCACATCAATTAGATGCAGCAATTGTGGTGCTGGACCTGGCTTTTCCCGTTGCTTTGGTGCAATGGCAAACTGGGTAATATTTGTGGGGTTGACGCCAGCTCCAGCATACACCCCTACTACTAATCCAGTAGATGAAAGGAGAATAACAAACTTTATTTGAACAAAAAACCTTCGACTCAGACCTCATTCACCAATTTATTTGATTTTTATAAATAAAAAACAGTTCTACCGTAATCTATGGTGAGGTCCCACGACATTCCCCAAAAGCAAACCTGGAAAGACATAAAAGAGAAAATCATTCAATAAATAAAGACAAAAGACACCCTCTTTTCCAATTTATTTCTCTATCAAAGCCCTAATCCTGGTCTGCCGAAAGCCAATTGGGGGCGGTCACGTCAATACTGCTGTCACACTCAATGGAGAACCGAACATTCCTCATTGGTTGTGAGAGTACTCACACACACACTGCTGTGGATGCTTCTGTTTGATGACCTTCATCTCATAAGGTGAGCTCAGGTTATTCAGGTCAGCAGTATGTGTGCGGGCGCGGCAGTGATGTCACAGGTTAATCAGAGTTCACAATGAACTCAGATGACATCCTGATGACACCCGCGCTACTGTGGGGGTCGCGGCAGTAACGTCATGGGTTCATCGGAGTTCTCAATAAACTTTGAAGAACCCGTGAAGTCACTGTCGCTACACCCGCGGTGGCGTAGGCGTTGTCAGGATATCAGAGTTCCTTGGATACTCACCTGTCCCCAGCGATGCTGTCCCTGGCACTGATGTCTATGGTGCTGCTGCTTCCAGGTCCTCCGTTGAGTGCATATTCATTGAGTATAATGAGCGGGGATCGGAAGCAAGTGACAGCAGGGCTGGAGACAAGTAAGTATAAAAATTCATTTTATTTCAGAGACACGTGTTTTCTCTGGTTCTTGTCACACGGATTACATCAGTGTGTGACACCCGTGCTGCCTGAGGAAAAAAAAACAATGTCTGCGTGCAGGGAAATGTGGGGCAACACGGTCCATGTAAAAACATGCATGTGTGAGGAACACTATAGAATAACATGAGTACGTGTGGCATCCGTGTTAA
Source organism: Anomaloglossus baeobatrachus (assembly GCF_048569485.1). Classification (NCBI taxonomy): domain Eukaryota; kingdom Metazoa; phylum Chordata; class Amphibia; order Anura; family Aromobatidae; genus Anomaloglossus; species Anomaloglossus baeobatrachus. The sequence continues at coordinate 516,152,678 of NC_134357.1, forward strand.
AAATGGATGTCACACATACCTGAAACATATGGATAAAAATTCCCCGTTTTCCCAATCGGTGCGGGTTCCAGTGATCGGACACTGATCAGCAGGTGATCACCTTGCCCATGGATAGGTAATAACTTGTTTTCACTAAACAATCCCTTTAAGGCGTGTAAACAATCCCTACAATTATTTGTCCGACAGCTCTCTCTTGACTATCACATACAGGAGTGCTCAGCCAAATGTTCTTGTGTTCTCTCTCTGAGAGCTGATGTCGCCTCCTCTGGGGGTGGATTATCTTTCAAGAGATCAAAAGCATCAACAAGTGGAATTCAAACACGCCGGTTCCTTCCCTCCCTTTAAGCTGGGTTCACACTAATCGACAACGACGTCGCTGTTACGTCACCATTTTCTGTGACGTAACAGCGACCTTGTAAGTCGCTGTTATGATCGCTGCTTAGCTGTCAAAGACAGCGACGCAGCAGCGATCATAACGTCGCTGTGCTACATGTGCAGAGAGCAGGGAGCCGCGCTTAGCGCTGGCTCCTTGCTCTCCTAGGTACAGTACACATCGGGTTAATTAACCCGCTGTGTGCTGCAGCTACATGTCACAGTGCAGAGAGCAGGGAGCTGCGCACACTGCTTAGCGCTGGCTCCTTGCTCTCCTTGCTACAGTATACATTGGGTTAATTACCCGATGCGTACTGCAGCCACATGTGCACAGAGCAGGAGCCGGCACTGGCAGCAAGGGCGGAGGCTGGTAACGAAGGTAAATATCGGGTAACCAGGGAAAGGTCTTCCCTTGGTTACCCGATGTTTACGCTGGTTACAGCTTAACGCAGCTGCCAGACGCCGGCTCCTGCTCCCTGCTCGCTTCATTTCGTCGCTCTCTCGCTGTCACACACAGCGATGTGTGTGTCACAGCGGGAGAGTGACGACCAAAAAATTAAGCTGGACATTCAGCAACGACCGGCGACCTCACAGCAGGGGCCAGGTCGTTGCTGGAAGTCACACACAGCGACAGCGACTGGACGTCGCTGCAACGTCACAGAAAATGGTGACGTAGCAGCGACCTCGTTGTTGTTGTCGCTGTGTGTGACACCAGCTTTACATCCATTCTTGAGGTAAGTCAGATAGCCCCCATACACATCATATTGTTGTCTGATCCGGGCAATTTTAGCCCTATGTTTATGGGAGCTTTCATGTAATCTGTATAAGGGCTTATTCAAACATCTATGAACGTCAGTACAATCTCTGAACACAATGCATGGACTGGCTGAGGCCGTCCTTATAGACAGTGCTGTGAGCTCAGAAATCATGAACCTCAGTGCAGCAACTCCGCTCTAGTCACCTCTAGTGAGATAGAATGGAGTTACTGTACAGGGGATGTTCCTTACAGACAGTGCTGTGAGATCAGAAATCATGAACCTTAGTGCAACAACTGTGATCTAGTCATCTCTGTGCTGGGCAGTGTTGTAACTAGAATTTGATGGGCCCCAATGCAAAAATTAGGACCTGCCCCCCCCAACACAGATACACTGGGTACAGGATAATGACACCGACACTCGGGGCATGGGATAATGACGCTGACACTCAGGGTGCGGGATAATAAAGTTAACACTTGGCTCTTTCCCTCAGCACTCAGGTTTCCCATGATCTGAAATCCCTCTTTCTATCATCATCCAGCTTTCCTATGTTCTGATATCCATCTTGTCCTCAGCACCCAGCTTCCCTAGGCTCTGCTATACATCTTTCCCTCAGCACCCAGCTTTCCCATATCATAGCATCGTAAAGCTGGGTGCTGCGGGTAAGAGCCTCTTTCCATCAGCACAAAACGTTCCCATCCCAAGCTTATGTCTTTGTCCCCCCTCGTATATATAGTTCTCCAAATACTATAATGGCCCCCACATAGCCTTCCATATAGCATATTGGGTCCCACGTAACCCTTCATTTTACTAGAATGCGCCCCATAGTCCTCCTTGTATTATAATGCATTTCCCATAGTCCTCTATGTATAAGGTAACTCTTATAGCCCTCCAATTATTATACTACAACTCCCATAGTCCTCCATGTATTATAATTCACTCCATAGTCCTCCATATATTATACTGCACCCCATAGTCCTCCATATATTATAATGCACCCCCATAGTCCTCCATGTTTTATAATGCACCCCCATAGTCCATGGATAAGGTAGCCCTCATAGGCCTTCATATATTATAATGCAGCCCCCATAGTCATGCATGTATTATAATGCACCCCACAGCTCACCATGTATTATAATGCAGACCTCATAGGCCTCCATGTATAATAATGCAGCCCCCATAATCCTCCATATATTATAATAGTAGCTGTCATATACCGTCCCCCAGGCCCACCCACCCAGTTCCTTGACCACTTTTCAGCCTGGCTGCCACACTTCATGTCCTCAGAATTACCAACCCTCATCCGAGGAGACTTTAACATACCCATGATCAGCCCCTCCTCCCCATCTGCATCCCAGCTTCTATCTCTCACCACCTCCCTTGGCCTCTCACAGCTCTCATCTTCTGAGACACATGAAGATGGTAACACCCTTGACCTGGTCTTTATCCGCCTCTGCTCAATCTCTGACTTTGACAACTCACCTCTTCCCCTCTCTGACCACAACATCCTCTCCTTCAAGCTCACAAACCCTCGTCCACCCCAGTACACTCCCACCTATCACACATTCAGAAACCTACAGGCCATTGACTTTCAGACCCTTACAGACTCTACACTCATCACTGTCCCCTATCTCCTCACTTTCCTGTCCTGATCTGGCTGTAAACCATTACAATGACACACTCAGAAATACCCTAGACCAAGTAGCACCCCTCACCCTCAGAACCTCCAAACATAGAGTAAAACAGCCTTGGCTCACTTCCCAAACTCGATTTCTCCAGTGATGCTCTAGGAGTGCCAAACGCATATGGAGGAAAACCCGCACACCAGAAAACGTCATCCACTACAAGTTCATCTTAAGGACCTACAACTCTTCACCTCGCCAAACAGACCTACTTCACCACCCTTATTTCCTCACTATCCAACAATCCAAAAAAGCTCTTTGACACCTTTCACTCCCTCCTCAGTCCCAAAGTACATACCCCCATCACAGACCTTCATGCTGATGACCTGGCCTCATATTTCACAGATAAAATAGAAAACATCCGCCAGGAGATCAGCTCCCAGCTACCAAGCGTTGTGAATCCCATCCCTCCATATATCCCATCAAGCTCACTTTCCACATTTGACCCAGTCACAGAGGAGGAAGTCTCCAGGCTCCTCTCTTCTTCTCATCCTACCACTTGCCCTACTGATCCCTTTCCCTCACACCTACTCTGGTTGTCACCACTCACCTAACTAAAATCTTCAATCTCTCTCTCTCTTCGGGTATCTTCCCCTCCTCCCTCAAACACTCTATTATTACTCCATTATTAGAAAAACCCTTCCCTTGATCCGTCCTGCACAAGCAACTACAGACCAGTCTCCAATCTCCCCTTCATCTTCAAACTCTTGGAGCGCCTGGTCTACTCTCGCCTCACCCGCTACCTGTCCTCTCACTCTCCTCTAGATCCTTTACAGTCTGGCTTCCGCCCTTTACACTCAACAGAAACTGCCCTTGTCAAAGTGACCAATGACCTATTGACTGCAAAACATAATGGTGACCACTCTCTGCTTATCCTTCTTGACCTCTCTGCCGCCTTCGACACTGTTGACCACCATCTCCTTCTCTCTATGCTCCATTCTATCGGCCTAAAGGACACTGTGCTCTCGTGGTTCTCTAACTATCTTTCTCGCCGTTCATTCAATGTATCATTTGCTGGCTCCACATCTTCTCCTCTTCCTCTCACTGTTGGGGTCCCTCAAGGTTCAGTCCTCGGCCCTCTTCTTTTCTCCCTCTACACTGCCCCAATTGGAATGACCATTAGCAGATTTGGTTTTCAGTACCATCTTTATGCTGATGACACACAGCTATACACCTCATCCCCTGAGCTCACCCCCGCTGTACTACAGAACAGAAGTCACTGCCTGACTGCAGTTTGCAATGTCATGTCTGCTCTCTATCTCAAACTTAACCTTTCCAAAACTGCCCGCTCCTGCCGCTTGCACCTCAAGAACATCTCTAGAATCCGCCCCTTTCTCACAATGGAAATGACAAAAACACTCACCGTGGCCCTGATCCACTCTCGCCTTGACTACTGTAACTCTCTATTAATTGGTCTCCCCCTAACTAGACTCTCTCCTCTACAGTCCATCCTTAATGCAGCAGCTAGGGTCATCTATCTGGCTAATCGCTACTCGGATGCCTCTGCTCTGTGCCAGTCATTGCACTGGCTGCCCATATATCACAGGATCCAATTCAAACTGCTTGTTCTCACCCACAAAGCTCTCCACAGTACAGCACCCCCTACATCTCCACCCTCCTCTCTGTCTATCACCACAAAGCTCTCCACAGTGCGGCACCCCCCCTACATCTCCACCCTCCTCTCTGTCTGTCTCTGTCTCACCCCACCCGGTCTCTACGCTCTGAAAACGACTTTCGACTAACATCAACACTAATCCGAACCTCCCACTCCCGGATCCAAGACTTCTTCCGAGCTGCACCAATCCTCTGGAACGCTCTACTGTTAGGGCCAGGTGGACGGGCAGACCCAGGAGGCGGATCCACTGGGCCGAACTCCTTGATGAAGGCAAGGGGTCCGGTAGCCGGAGCACTACGGGTAGCAGGACAGTCCGTATACAAGAGTAGAATGGAGAAGTCCCTGGGACCACGGAGTCACTGATGGTAGTCCGGGTGACGGAGCTCAGGTTCGGAGGCCGAGATGTTGTCAGGCGGAGTCCGGAACCGATGGAGCGAGAGGACGGGTCACCTCAGGGATCAGAGATGGTACGGACTGACAGGATGGCAGATAGTCAGCGTTCTGGGTTCGGGAATCGGCAGGACCGGATGGCGAGGCAGGAGCGGCTCTAGAAGAGAGATAGGTAAGTATGGCACAGAGACACAAGGAGACCTGACTCCTAGCTTGGGAAACACGAAGAACAGGCCCCGCCCACTTGGACACTAAACCCCTTTATACCCTGTACCTGTGTGCTCAATTTCCTGTCAGTGGACGCTGGCCCTTTAAGAAAGGGTCAATGACCGCGCGCGCGCCCTAATGCGAATGCGCGAGGCCCGGGTGCCAGAAGCCAGGGCAGGGAGCGGTGAGCAGGAAGCAGGAGAGCCGGGCTGGGGCTGAGCAGCCGACGGGCGCCGGGAGCGGGGACCGGACCGCCTGGAGACCGCAGGCAATGGAGGCTGGGGACCGGGGAGAGAAGCAGGGAAGCCGGGGAGCGTGGCAGGTGAGCCGGGGAGCAGAGCAGGGGAGCCGGAGAGCGTGACATCTACCCCAAGAAGTTATAATGAATCATAACTTACTCTGCTTCAGACGCTCCCTAAAAACGCATCTTTTTAGGGCGGCCTACCACACTCCCTAATCTAATCCAATTCACACAGTGCCTCTACAACTTCTCACAACATAACCTCACGTCAAACTCCATGCCACCCAAATGCATCTCAAGATTCAGGCCCACTGGTCTAGGAAGCCATTATCTATCCCCCATTTCCTTGAAATTGCTGGATTGTCATTGTAAATAAGCACTTGTACCTTGCCCCCCCCACCCATATCTCATTGTAGATTGTAAGCTCTCACGAGCAGGGTTGTCTTTTTTTTCCCCTCTAAATATTGCATTTTCTATTACTGTTATTACTGTTACTTTTTTGTATATGATCCTCCTGAATTGTAAAGCGCTGCGGAATATGTTGGCGCTATAGAAATAAAGATTATTATTATTATTATTATTAATATTATTAATACAGCTCACATAGTACTCAATGTATTACTGTATAATGCACTCCCCATAGTCATTCATGTATTATAATGCAGCCCTCAAAGTCCTCTGTATATTATACTGAACCCCATTGTCCTACATATACTGCACCCCATAGCCATCTATGTAAAATTCACCCCATAGTACTCCATATATTATACTGCACCACATAGTTCTCCATGTATTATACTGCACCCCATAGTACTACATACAGTTAGGTCCAGAAATCTTTGGCCAGTGACACAATTTTGGCGAGTTGGGCTCTGCATGCCACCACATTGGATTTGAAATGAAACCTCTACAACAGAATTCAAGTGCAGATTGTAACGTTTAATTTGAAGGATTGAACAAAAATATCTGATAGAAATTGTAGGAATTGTACACATTTCTTTACAAACACTCCACATTTTAGGAGGTCAAAAGTAATTGGACAAATAAACCAAACCCAAACAAAATATTTTTAATTTCAATATTTTGTTGCCAATCCTTTGGAGGCAATCACTGCCTTAAGTCTGGAACCCATGGACATCACCAAACGCTGGGTTTCCTCCTTCTTAATGCTTTGCCAGGCCTTTACAGCCGCAGCCTTCAGGTCTTGCTTGTTTGTGGGTCTTTCCGTCTTAAGTCTGGATTTGAGCAAGTGAAATGCATGCTCAATTGGGTTAAGATCTGGTGATTGACTTGGCCATTGCAGAATGTTCCACTTTTTTGCACTCATGAACTCCTGGGTAGCTTTGGCTGTATGTTTGGGGTCATTGTCCATCTGTACTATGAAGCGCCGTCCGATCAACTTTGCGGCATTTGGCTGAATCTGGGATGAAAGTATATCCTGGTACACTTCAGAATTCATCCGGCTACTCTTGTCTGCTGTTATGTCATCAATAAACACAAGTGACCACGTGATCACGTTGCCTCCACCATGTTTTACAGAGGATGTGGTGTGCCTTGGATCATGTGCCGTTACCTTTCTTCTCCAAACTTTTTTCTTCCCATCATTCTGGTACAGGTTGATCTTTGTCTCATCTGTCCATAGAATACTTTTCCAGAACTGAGCTGGCTTCATGAGGTGTTTTTCAGCAAATTTAACTCTGGCCTGTCTATTTTTGGAATTGATGAATGGTTTCCATCTAGATGTGAACCCTTTGTATTTACTTTCATGGAGTCTTCTCTTTACTGTTGACTTAGAGACAGATACACCTACTTCACTGAGAGTGTTCTGGACTTCAGTTGATGTTGTGAACGGGTTCTTTTTCACCAAAGAAAGTATGCGGCGATCATCCACCACTGTTGTCATCCGTGGACGCCCAGGCCTTTTTGAGTTCCCAAGCTTACCAGTCAATTCCTTTTTTCTCAGAATGTACCCGACTGTTGATTTTGCTACTCCAAGCATGTCTGCTATCTCTCTGATGGATTTTTTCTTTTTTTTTCAGCCTCAGGATGTTCTGCTTCACCTCAATTGAGAGTTCCTTAGACCGCATGTTGTCTGGTCACAGCAACAGCTTCCAAATGCAAAACCACACACCTGTAATCAACCCCAGACCTTTTAACTACTTCATTGATTACAGGTTAACGAGGGAGACGCCTCCAGAGTTAATTGCAGCCCTTAGAGTCCCTTGTCCAATTACTTTTGGTCCCTTGAAAAAGAGGAGGCTATGCATTACAGAGCTATGATTCCTAAACCCTTTCTCCGATTTGGATGTGAAAACTCTCATATTGCAGCTGGGAGTGTGCACTTTCAGCCCATATTATATATATAATTGTATTTCTGAACATGTTTTTGTAAACAGCTAAAATAACAAAACTTGTGTCACTGTCCAAATATTTCTGGACCTAACTGTATATTATACTGCACCCCACAGTCCTGCGTATATTATACTGCACCCCATAGTTTTCCATATATTATAATGCACCCCCATAGTCCTATATGTATTATAATGCAGTCACCATAGTCCTTCATACACTGTGTGCAGAATTATTAGGCAAGTTGTATTTCAGAGGATTTTTTTCTATTATTGATCAACAACTATGTTCTCAATCACCCAAAAGACTCATAAATATCAAAGCTTAATATTTTTGGCAGTTGGAGTGGGGTTTTTTAGATTTGGCTATCTTAGGCTAGATTTGGCTATCTTAGGTCCACGCAGCGGAAAATGCACGGATTTTGCCGCGGATTTCTCGCAGAAAAGCCGCGGATTTCACGAAAATCTGCAGCACCGGCACTTCCCAGCCATTTCTATGGCATTTTGGAAATGCTGTGTCCATGCTGTGGATTTTTCCGCAGCGGATTTCGTGCGGATTTTGGTCCGGAAAAATCTGCAACATGTCAATTATTGTTGCGGCTTTTCATCCGGATTTTGGCTTTAAAATTGGGAAAAAAAATCCGCATCAAATCCGCGGCAATTACGCGGTAAATCCACGGCAAATCCGCACCTTTGAAAAGGTGCGGATTTTGCGGGAAAGCTGCGGATTTTGATGCAGAAAAATCCGCAGCTACATTCTCTCGTGGACACATAGCCTTAGGAGGATATCTGTCTGTGCGGGTAACTATTACTGTGCAGAATTATTAGGCAACTTAATAAAAACCAAATCTATTCCTATCTCACTTGTTTATTTTCACCAGGTAAACCAATATAACTGCACAAAATTTAGAAATAAACATTTCTGACATGCAAAAAAAACCACAAAAAATTAGTGACCAATATAGCCCCCTTTCTTTATGATGACACTTAACAGCCGACTATCCATAGATTCTGTCATTGCTTGATCTGTTTACACTCAGCATTGCGTGCAGCAGCCGCCACAGCCTCCAGACACCACAGCCTCCAGACACCACAGCCTCCAGTCACCACAGCCTCCAGCCACCACAGCCTCCAGACACTGCTCCCAGAGGTGGACTGTTTTCTTTCCCTGTAGATCTCACATTTTATGAGGGACCACAGATTCTCTATGGGGTTCAGATCAGGTGAACAAGGGGGCCATGTCATTATTTTTTCATCTTTTAGACCTTTACTGGCCAGCCACGCTGTGGAGTAGTTGGATGCATGTGATGGAGCATTGTCCTGCATGAAAATCATGTTTTTCTTGAACGATACTGATTTCTTCCTGTACCACTGCTTGAAGAAGTTGTCTTCCAGAAACTGGCAGTAGGTCTGGGAGTTGAGCTTCACTCCATTCTCAACCCGAAAAGGTCACACAAGTTGATCTTTGATGATCCCAGCCCATACCAGTACCCACCTCCACCTTGCTGGTGTCTGAGTCGGAGCGGAGCTCTCTGCCCTTTACTGATCCAGCCTCTGGCCCATCCATCTGCCCATCAAGAGTCACTCTCATTTCATCAGTCCATAAAACCTTTGAAAAATCAGTCTTAAGATATTTCTTGGCCCAGCCTTGACGTTTTATCTTATGTTTCTTGGTCAGAGGTGGTGGTTTATCAGCCTTCCTTACCTTGGCCATGTCCCTGAGTATGGCACACCTTGTGCTTTTTGATACTCCAGTAACGTTGCAGCTGTGAAATATGGCCAAACTGGTGGCAAATGGCATCTTGATTTTCCTCAATTCATGGGCAGTTATTTTGTGCCTTTTTGTCCCGGAACGCTTCTTGCGACCCTGTTGGCTATTTGACATGAAACGCTTGATTGTTAGGTGATCACGCTTCAAAGGTTTGGCAATTTCAAGACTGCTGCATCCCTCTGCAAGACATCTCACAATTTTAGACTTTTCAGAGCCCGTCAAATCTCTCTTCTGACCCATTTTGTCAAAGGAAAGGAAGTTGCCTAATAATTAAGCACACCTTATATAGGGTGTTGATGTCATTACACCGCACCCCTCCTCATTACAGAGATGCACATCACCTGATTTACTTAATTGGCAGTTGGCTTTCACTATACAGCTTGGAGTAGGACAACATGTAGAAAAAGTATCATGTGATCAAAATACTAATTTGCCTAATAATTCTGCACACAGTGTATTGTATTATTCACCCCATAGTCCTTAATGTATTCTAATGCAGCCCTATTGTCCATGTATAAGGTAACGCCATTAGTCCTCATATAATGCAGCCCCCATAATCCTATATGTATTATAACGCATCCCCATAGTCCTTCATATTGTATTATGCAGCCCTATAATCCTCCATATACAGTGCCTACAAGTAGTATTCAACCCCCTGCAGATTTAGC
>NC_134357.1:516462926-516556588 GCF_048569485.1 Anomaloglossus baeobatrachus
GTGTTTGCTAGTATAATGGCTGAGTTTAAAAAAGTTAGAGTGTGCAATGCAGGCAGACGTGCTGCAAATAACGTTCCAATACTGTGAATTGACAAAAGTCCAATAGCCACGTTTAGGATACAACTAGGTACAGTGAGTGTTTGCTAGTATAATGGCTGAGTTTAAAAAAGTTAGAGTGTGCAATGCAGGCAGACGTGCTGCAAATAACGTTCCAATACTGTGAATAGACAAAAGTACAAAAGCCACGTTTAGGATACAACTAGGTACACTGTGTGTTTGCTAGTATAATGGCTGAGTTTAAAAAAGTTAGAGTGTGCAATGCAGGCAGACGTGCTGCAAATAACGTTCCAATACTGTGAATTGACAAAAGTACAATAGCCACGTTTAGGATACAACTAGGTACAGTGAGTGTTTGCTAGTATAATGGCTGAGTTTAAAAAAGTTAGAGTGTGCAATGCAGGCAGACGTGCTGCAAATAACGTTCCAATACTGTGAATAGACAAAAGTACAATAGCCACGTTTAGGATACAACTAGGTACAGTGAGTGTTTGCTAGTATAATGGCTGAGTTTAAAAAAGTTAGAGTGTGCAATGCAGGCAGACGTCCTGCAAATAACGTTCCAATACTGTGAATTGACAAAAGTACAATAGCCACGTTTAGGATACAACTAGGTACAGTGAGTGTTTGCTAGTATAATGGCTGAGTTTAAAAAAGTTTGAGTGTGCAATGCAGGCAGACGTGCTGCAAATAACGTTCCAATACTGTGAATTGACAAAAGTACAATAGCCACGTTTAGGATACAACTAGGTACAGTGAGTGTTTGCTAGTATAATGGCTGAGTTTAAAAAAGTTAGAGTGTGCAATGCAGGCAGACGTGCTGCAAATAACGTTCCAATACTATGAATTGACAAAAGTACAATAGCCACGTTTAGGATACAACTAGGTACAGTGAGTGTTTGCTAGTATAATGGCTGAGTTTAAAAAAGTTAGAGTGTGCAATGCAGGCAGACGTGCTGCAAATAACGTTCCAATACTGTGAATTGACAAAAGTACAATAGCCACGTTTAGGATACAACTTGGTACAGTGAGTGTTTGCTAGTATAATGGCTGAGTTTAAAAAAGTTAGAGTGTGCAATGCAGGCAGATGTCCTGCAAATAACGTTCCAATACTGTGAATAGACAAAAGTACAAAAGCCACGTTTACGATACAACTAGGTACACTGTGTGTTTGCTAGTATAATGGCTGAGTTTAAAAAAGTTAGAGTGTGCAATGCAGGCAGACGTGCTGCAAATAACGTTCCAATACTGTGAATTGACAAAAGTCCAATAGCCACGTTTAGGATACAACTAGGTACAGTGAGTGTTTGCTAGTATAATGGCTGAGTTTAAAAAAGTTAGAGTGTGCAATGCAGGCAGACGTGCTGCAAATAACGTTCCAATACTGTGAATAGACAAAAGTACAAAAGCCACGTTTAGGATACAACTAGGTACACTGTGTGTTTGCTAGTATAATGGCTGAGTTTAAAAAAGTTAGAGTGTGCAATGCAGGCAGACGTGCTGCAAATAACGTTCCAATACTGTGAATTGACAAAAGTACAATAGCCACGTTTAGGATACAACTAGGTACAGTGAGTGTTTGCTAGTATAATGGCTGAGTTTAAAAAAGTTAGAGTGTGCAATGCAGGCAGACGTGCTGCAAATAACGTTCCAATACTGTGAATAGACAAAAGTACAATAGCCACGTTTAGGATACAACTAGGTACAGTGAGTGTTTGCTAGTATAATGGCTGAGTTTAAAAAAGTTAGAGTGTGCAATGCAGGCAGACGTGCTGCAAATAACGTTCCAATACTGTGAATAGACAAAAGTACAATAGCCACGTTTAGGATACAACTAGGTACAGTGAGTGTTTGCTAGTATAATGGCTGAGTTTAAAAAAGTTTGAGTGTGCAATGCAGGCAGACGTGCTGCAAATAACGTTCCAATACTGTGAATTGACAAAAGTACAATAGCCACGTTTAGGATACAACTAGGTACAGTGAGTGTTTGCTAGTATAATGGCTGAGTTTAAAAAAGTTAGAGTGTGCAATGCAGGCAGACGTGCTGCAAATAACGTTCCAATACTATGAATTGACAAAAGTACAATAGCCACGTTTAGGATACAACTAGGTACAGTGAGTGTTTGCTAGTATAATGGCTGAGTTTAAAAAAGTTAGAGTGTGCAATGCAGGCAGACGTGCTGCAAATAACGTTCCAATACTGTGAATTGACAAAAGTACAATAGCCACGTTTAGGATACAACTTGGTACAGTGAGTGTTTGCTAGTATAATGGCTGAGTTTAAAAAAGTTAGAGTGTGCAATGCAGGCAGATGTCCTGCAAATAACGTTCCAATACTGTGAATAGACAAAAGTACAAAAGCCACGTTTACGATACAACTAGGTACACTGTGTGTTTGCTAGTATAATGGCTGAGTTTAAAAAAGTTAGAGTGTGCAATGCAGGCAGACGTGCTGCAAATAACGTTCCAATACTGTGAATTGACAAAAGTACAATAGCCACGTATAGGATGCCACTAGGTACACTGAGTGTTTGCTAGTATAATGGCTTAGTAACAATGAGTTGTAGTGTGCAATGCAGGCAGACGTGCTCTGCAAATGTCTTTGCACTAGTGGGACTATAGCAAAGTCCAATAGCCACGTTTAGGATGCCACTAGGTACACTGAGTGTTTGCTAGTATAATGGCTTAGTAACAATGAGTTGTAGTGTGCAATGCAGGCAGACGTGCTCTGCAAATGCCTTTGCACTAGTGGGACTATAGCAAAGTCCAATAGCCACGTATAGGATGCCACTAGGTACACTGAGTGTTTGCTAGTAAAATTGCTTAGTTTAAAAAAGTTGTAGTGTGCAATGCAGGCAGACGTGCTCTGCAAATGTCTTTGCACTAGTGGGACTATAGCAAAGTCCAATAGCCACGTATAGGATGCCACTAGGTACACTGAGTGTTTGCTAGTAAAATTGCTTAGTTTAAAAAAGTTGGAGTGTGCAATGCAGGCAGATGTGCTCTGCAAATGTCTTTGCACTAGTGTGACTATAGCAAAGTCCAATAGCCACTTTTAGGATGCCACTAGGTACACTGAGTGTTTGCTAGTATAATGGCTTAGTTATAATGAGTTGGAGTGTGCAATGCAGGCAGATGTGCTCTGCAAATGTCTTTGCACTAGTGTGACTATAGCAAAGTCCAATAGCCACTTTTAGGATGCCACTAGGTACACTGAGTGTTTGCTAGTAAAATTGCTTAGTTTAAAAAAGTTGGAGTGTGCAATGCAGGCAGATGTGCTCTGCAAATGTCTTTGCACTAGTGGGACTATAGCAAAGTCCAATAGCCACGTATAGGATGCCACTAGGTACACTGAGTGTTTGCTAGTATAATGGCTTAGTAACAATGAGTTGTAGTGTGCAATGCAGGCAGACGTGCTCTGCAAATGTCTTTGCACTAGTGGGACTATAGCAAAGTCCAATAGCCACAGATAGGATGCCACTAGGTACACTGAGTGTTTGCTAGTATAATGGCTTAGTTAGAATGAGTTGGAGTGTGCAGAGGACAAGAGGGTACAGTGGCAGGATTGTGGTGCTCTGGGTAGAGGAATGGAAGCCTGCCTTTCTATTCCCTCCTAATGGTGAAATGCAGGGAGGAAATCCCTGACCTGGGCTACACAGACGCTGGCGCTGTTTTCAGGACCTGTCACCTATGGCTCTCTGACCCTGCCGCTTTGAGCCCTTAAAAGGACTGCTAGAATGTGCTCTCCCTAAGCTGTCTAACGCTGTGTATGCAGCGCATACAGCTGTATCGGCTATAGGACTCAGGAGGACGGAGCTGCGACACTGATGTCTGACACCAAAGACGCAGAAGGCAGATAATGGCGTTCGTGAAGAAAATGTCCGGTTTTATAATGCAGGGACATGTGACATGCAGATCCTATCACACATGCCGTTGCTTCTCTGGCTCAAAGTCCACTTAGCTGTGTGTGTGTCTGTGATTGGCTGACATGCTGGCCCGCCCCACAAGACGCGCGCGCTTAGGGAAGGAAGACAAGAAAAAAAAAAAAATGGCGATCGCCATTATAGAAACAGCAGTGATCTGAAGGCGCTGTTCACGCACACTATACACTGAAATGTGATAATAGTTTGATTCACAGAGTGACTTACACTATTACAGCAGAAACCAAGCTATGATTTAGCTGTTTTTTGGCTGCTAGAACCGTTCTCGAACGTTTCTAGAACTATCGAGCTTTTGCAAAAAGCTCGAGTTCTAGTTCGATCTAGAACATGCCCCAAAATCACTCGAGCCTAGAACTGGAGAACCACGAACCGCGCTCAACTCTAGTCATTAGGGCTCGTGCGCACGTTGCGTAATTCCATGCATTTACACTGCGTATAGCACTGCAGTGTAAATGCATGCGTCCTGCGTCCCCAGCACGATCTATGTAGAATGTTGACCCAAATCTGTGAGTTCATGAAATGAGCATGTCAATTATTCCGTGCGCTATGGATGCAGCTCCCTCTGTCTATGGTGGGGGCAGCAGCCATAGCGCATGAAATCGGCTTTTTTTGTAAAGAAAAACTGCATCCATTATGCAGTGTTTCTGCAGCGATTTGACGCTCACATGTGCTGTCAAATCGCTGCAGAATATTCAGCAGTTACGTGTGCATGAGCCCTTACAGGTATTAATATGGGGAAGTCACCTCTCCCGCTTGTTTCCATCCAGCTCCTTTAGGACATGTGGCTGCGTTTCACGATGGCTGTCACTAACAGACATGACTGCACACTGACAGCACTGCTGTATATACATCATAGGAGGGGCTGGGGGCTACAATATATACATTACAGGAGGGGCAGGGGGCATAGACGTTACTGGAGTGGCAAACAGCTCTGGTGGTGTACTCATTACTGGGATAGGTGACATAGCGCTCTGGGGGACCCATATAGTTCTGGGGGGCTGCACAGACTGCTTCTTACACACACAGCTCTGACACACACACACAGCTCTGACACACACACAGCTCTGACACACACAATGCACCCACCCATCACCCCCCCCCACACACACACAATGCACCCCCCATCACCCCCTACACACACACACACACACACACACAAAATGCACCCCCCATCACCCCCTGCACACACACAATGCACCCCCCTTTACCTCTACACACACACACACACACAATGCACCCCCCATCACCCCCTACACACACACAATGCACCCCCTTTACCCCTACACACACACAAAATGCACCCCCCATCACCCCCTACACACACACACACAATGCACCCCCCTTTACCTCTACACACACACACACACAACGCATCCCCCATCACCCCCTACACACACACACAGAAACACACACACACAATGCATCCCCCATCACCCCCTACACACACAATGCACCTATCACCCCCTACAAACACACACACACAATGCACCCCCCATCACCCCCTACACACACACACAAAATGCACCCCCCATCACCCCCTACACACACACACACACACACACAATGCACCCCCTTTACCCATACACACACACACACAATGCACCCCCTTTACCCCTACACACACAATGCACCCCCCATCAACCCCTACACACACACACACACACACACACAATGCACCCCCTTTACCCCTACACACACACAATGCACCCCCCATCACCCCCTACACACACACAGACACACACACAATGCATCCCACATCACCCCCTACACACACACACACACACACACACAATGCACCACCCATCACCCCCTACACACACACAATGCACCCCCCATCACCCCCTACACACACACACACACACACACACACACACAATGCACCCCCTTTACCCCTACACACACAATGCACCCCCCATCACCCCCTACACACACACAGAAACACACACAATGCATCCCACATCACCCCCTACACACACACACACACACACAATGCACCACCCATCACCCCCTACACACACACAATGCACCCCCTTTACCCCTACACACACACAATGCACCCCCCATCACCCCCTACACACACACAATGCACCCCCTTTACCCCTACACACACACACACACACAATGCACCCCCTTTACCCCTACACACACACAATGCACCCCCCATCACCCCCTACACACACACAGAAACACACACAATGCATCCCACATCACCCCCTACACACACACACACACACAATGCACCACCCATCACCCCCTACACACACACAATGCACCCCCTTTACCCCTACACACACACAATGCACCCCCCATCACCCCCTACACACACACACACACACACACACACAATGCACCCCCTTTACCCCTACACACACACAATGCACCCCCCATCACCCCCTACACACACACAGAAACACACACAATGCATCCCACATCACCCCCTACACACACACACACAATGCACCACCCATCACCCCCTACACACACACAATGCACCCCCTTTACCCCTACACACACAATGCACCCCCCATCACCCCCTACACACACACACAATGCACCCCCTTTACCCCTACACACACACACACACACACAATGCACCCCCCATCACCCCCTACACACACACACAATGCACCCCCTTTACCCCTACACACACACACACAAAATGCACCCCCCATCACCCCCTACACACACACACAATGCACCCCCCTTTACCTCTACACACACACACACAATGCACCCCCCTTTACCTCTACACACACACACAATGCACCCCCCATCACCCCCTACACACACACACAAACACAATGCACCCCCATCACCCCCTACACACACACACACTCAAATACAATGCACCCCCCATAACTCCACACACACACACACACAATGCACCCACCCATCACCCCCTACACACACACACTATGCATCTCCCCATCACCCCCTACACACACAATGCATCCCCCCATCACCTCTACACACACACACACAATGCACCCCCCCATTACCCCTCCCCCCACACACAATACAATGCAACCCTCATCACCCCCTACACACACAAATCACACTGCCCCATCCCTACACACTCCTGCCTCCCCCCTCGGAATACAGTGCTCCTCCTCTGCCTGCCACAAAGCTGTGTTCCACTTCCTTCACAGATGTTCCCCGTTATGTGTCCTCAGCCCCTCCCCACTCATCATCATTAATTAAACCTGTCTCTTCGGCTCCTTCATGGAGCGCTTACCATCTGATGTCCCGTGTGCCGGCGCACGCAGCACTGTGATGACGTCAGCAAGGTGCTGATCTCATCACGTTGCTGCACGTTGGGGGCGGGGCCCAGTCCCGGCACACTGTTCAAATGTATTTACGTCTGAAAGACGCAAATACATTTGAATAGGAAGAACGAGGAAGCTGCGAGCACCGGCTCCGCTGCGCTCCTCTGCATTGTGTGCATGCGGGGCACACAGCAGAGCCGGCACAGCACAGCGCTGCCTCCTGCTCCTGCTGCAGCTAGTGTGTCGGGCCTGCATGCACACACTGCGGAGGAGCGTGGCTGCACATACAGCGGCCCATTACACCGTGCCCCTGCTTCTAAGGGGGGGGGCAGGTGCCCCCCCTGCCCCTCGCTGGGTACGCCCATGACGGCCGCAGCACATAGCAGGGAGCTCATTGGCACACCTCTGACCCCGGAAGTCCAAGCACTGGTACTTCCAGGGTCATTCAGCGTCCTGTGCCCGCAGTTTGTTTTTGCGTCTTAAAGACGCAGATACAAATACATGCCGGTGCACCGGCCCACACCCCCCCATCCGAAAACACAGCTGATTTATTAGACTGTCTTTACGGAGGGGGAGAGGGTGTGAAGAAAAAAAAATGCTGACAAGTATGGCCCTGGTGGTGGGGGCCCCCTTAGAAGCTCTTTTGGTGGGGGCCCCTGGGCTGGAGCCCCGCCTGCCCCGCCTATAATCTGGCCCTGGAGGGATAGATAGATAGATAGATAATAGAGGGATAGATAGAGGGATAGATGGATAGATAGAGGGATAGATAGACAGATAATATAGATAGATAGAGGGATAGATAGATAATATAGATAGATAGAGGGATAGATAGATAGAGGGATAGATAGATAGAATGCTTTGTAGCGCAGCGTAACTGCATGCGTCCTGCGTCCCTTGCACAGTCTATGGAGATTGTGCAGGGGCCGTGCGCACGTGGCGTCTTAGAGCGCAGCGCTTCGGCTGCTGCCCGAAGCGCTGCGTTCTAAGAAGGGACATGTCACTTCTTCCGTGCGCTTTGCCGGCAGCCCCTGCTCTGTCTATGGCAGGAGCTGCAGTCAGAGCGCATGGAATCGGCTTTTTTTTTTTCTCTACGGACATTTTCTGCAGCGATTTGAAGCGCACGTGTGCTCTTCAGATCGCTGCAGAAATTTCTGCAGGGCTAGTACGCAACGTGTGCACATAGCCTAACACCTCGATCCAAAGGGCGGGCGGGCGGGTGCTTCTTTCTTCTTGATCTTGTGGCGACTGACAGCTGACGCCGCAATCCAGGTACTTAAATACTCCTATCTTTCCCGCACTTTCTCTATACAGCCAATCAGATGTCCTTAAAAGCCCGCAAAAATTTAAACTGACGAAACCGGTTTAAACTTGCTTGTGGCAGATTACCACAGCTAACTAGTAAACAAACACATTAACCCTTGAATCACCAGAGTTGAAGTAATAAAACTGACCTATAACAAATAATTTGAATTAAAATTCCCAAATAAATGAGGGGGGCCTGTGCGACCATGTGTCCCCCAAGCTATACAGCTATTAGGGGGCCCTGACATGGTAGCACAAGACCCACTCCCATTTAGATGATTAAATCCCCAAATAAATACACTGGACACATTCAATTTGGAAGAAATAGGCCATTACGTTTAATAAGGGATTACCAAAAATTTCCAATAAATATAATAATTAAGTAATTCCATAAAAATACATTGACCATAAAAAACCATAAATAACGACCAAATCCACCCAGCAACTAGCTGGGCGATTATCCCACAAGCCATGACACGCAGAGTCATGGCCCCCCCCCCAAAAACACCACAGCCATTTATCAATAATTGATTCAATTCCTACGTTAAAAATGTCCAACCCAATCTCCGATAGGTGGACTAAATCACCCCTGTATAAGCCAGGTACAAAACCTTCCAGGTCAGTGTGCCTGAACGAAAAACCTCCCACTTTTAACATATATTTAGACATTACCCTATTTATTCTCTTTCTTACCCTTTCCAAAAATAGCAAATCTTTGCTGGCCCAAACTAAACGAGGGACTATTTCAGAGAATAAAAAAACAGTCCCTGGGAACCAGCATTTGAATAAGAAAAAATCAGAACGCATCTCCGATAAAAGAGCAAGCGTCCTGATTTTTCCTACATCGTTACCCCCCGCGTGTATAACAATTGCATTAGGGCTAGGCCTTTTACACATCAAACTTTTCAAAACATTTTTTAACTTCTTCCAGACTAAACCCCTATAACCAAACCATTTAACATTTAACCGGTGAGAATCAAATGATAAGTTCTTAGAATAGATTCTCTGACATGCCCTCTTCTCAGCCCAGAAGACAAAGGAATGTCCTATAATCCAAATCACTAAAGGCCCTAAAGAACAAAATAAAATTAATTTAAAAACATATTTGGTCTAACATACAATTTATACCTGTTATACCTCCCCAACTTCATAATTTCCTTAGGTTCCATACCCATTCTGGCAGCTTCAGAAGCTGCCCCAATCCTGAAAGAGTGTGATGAAATCTTCTTATCGCCAAGACCCAGAACCACTAAACACTTTTTTAGTATAAAATTAAATTGATAAATTGTTGTTGGAGAGAAGTCTTTGTGTAACAACAACACTCCACTTTGTGAAGACCTTACTCCAAGCCAATTCCTGACATTTTGTACTGGGCAAATAACATTACCAGGTACCTCATTCAATTTAATGAAACACCCCTTACCTGACTGATCTGTCTTCGCTCTTCGGATACAAATCAACAAAGACGAATTTAAAATTCTTATGTCCTCTAATAACAAGCCCGACTGGCCTGATTTGGTCCGCGATACCATTTCCCCAATACAGAATGAACAAAAAATGCCAGGACAAAAGCAGTCCTAAATAGGCATGGTTCGTAAGCATCCCTACAAACAGAACTAAGGACTGACCAAAGCTTCCTCAGTAGGGTAAAGGAAACTGGAAGTCTTTTATCCGGCTGACCCATTTCCCTCTTACATCCTTTTAGAAATTACTTTACCGGAAAATAACTCACCAATGTGGGTTTCCCAGCCAGCTTTAAGAAAAAAGACACTCCAGCCAAAAATTTTGCAATTGAGGAAAATGACCATTTCCTCATACCCAAACTATTAATCAATAACATAACCGATCGCAGGTTATTATCATAATAATTAAAACCCATCGCATCACAAAACCCTGTCCAGACTCTCCATGCAGCTGAATAGTCAGCCCATGTTCTTGAAGCCACAGACCTCTTAATAAAAACTGGGATTAATTCCAAATTAGCTCCCACAGGTGCGGAGGACAAGGAATGCCATCTACTTCCGCGTCCGGAACTAGTGAGCGAAACACATCCAGCTGGTGACAAGAAAGAACTTTAGCTGCTTCGCTGCTAACATTACTAACCAAGCGAGCTTTCAACCATATGTTCATTTTTAAACAAAATAAGACTAAGTGCCTCAATAACCTAGCCGCCCACACACACTTAGAAGACGAAGTATTAATAGCAAAAATCACTCCTTGGCTCTCTGACAACAGCAAAATCCTTCTGTCCCTTAAATAAGGTCCCCACACCACCATAGCAACAACAATAGGAAATAACTCTAACACAACCCCATTATTTACAACCCCTCTGACAACCCATATACTACCCCAAACCCCAACCGACCAAAAACCTTCAAAGCAACAACTGTAACCAACACTCACAGACACACCTGTGAATAACCGCACCTCATGTGAAGACACAAATGAAAATTGTATGTAGCTACGCCCATTAAAAGCCTCTAAAAACTCACACCAAATAGACAAATCTTCTCTCAACTTCTTCGTCACCCGGATATGAGCTCTAGGAGAGTGCACACCTTTCGTCACTTCATACAAACCCCTAGAGAAAACTCTCCCTATTGGGATCACGCGTAAAGCAAAATTCAAAAGTCCTAATACTGACTGAAACTCCTTTAAAGTCGCCTTATGTTTTGTCATCAACGCCTGTAAAGCAGACCTCAACTTCACCACCTTCTCCTCTGGTAATCTACACTCCATATTTTCTGAATCCAAATTGATACCAAGAAATTCCAAACAGCAGTAAGGACCCACCGTCTTTTCTTCAGCCAATGGGATACCGAAATTATAACACAATTCCTGAAATCTATGCAACAACTCTAAACAAATGTCGCGGGCGGGGAGGAGGGTGTCAGCACACCGCGCTCACCCCTTCTGCTCGGGTCCGGCAGTTGCTCCTGGTGGCTCGAGCTGGGGGCCGGATCCCGGGGTGTCTCGAGCGACACTCCTCGCCCGTGAGTGAAAGGGGGGTTGTTTGTGGTTGGGTGTGGGGGATTTGTTATAGTTCGTGACGCCACCCACGGTTGTGGTGATTTCACCACCGCTGCTCAATTCGGGGATCCCGGGGATGGTGATGCGGAGCAGCCAGGTGTTGTGTTGCCCCTCCGTGGGTAGGGGTTGGTGATCCCGGGGCCCGGTGGTGGAGAAGGAGGTGCGGGGCCTGGTGGGCGCAGGGACGCGGGGGCAGCGCTGTGCCTTGCGGCACTGTGGTACTCACTCAGCCTGAGACACGGACACAGTTTGTACGGTAAACCAACGGCTGGTAGGACGGTCCCACAGACGGCTGCACCTGCACTCCCGGTAGGTGACGGTGACGTCTCTCTTCCTTGCACCTGTGTTGTCTGATGGTAGCGGTGGATTCCCTCCGGTTACCCGCTCCCCGACTGCAATCTGGGCCGGAGGAGCTCTACACTTTGCCCGCAGGCGCTGGCCCTGGGGAAACTGGTGCCCTGGCGGTGGCGGTGTCTCCCCTGTAATGGTTGGGCTGTTGCCGTCAATCGGGACTTGGTTGTTGGGGGATCTACGTCCCCTTCACTGACGGATTCGGCAAATTTGGCGACTCCTAGCCTTGCCGGGGTCCGAGAGGCCCCTGCCCTGGTGCTGACTGTCCTTCGGAACACTGCTCCAGACCACCGGGCACACAGCCAACGGGGTCCTTCCAGGAACTTCCAAACGGTCCCCCTCCAAACAGTCACCGCCATCGCTGACCTTGCTGTTCTGGCCCTACACAGAGCTGGACCCTTCAGGCTTTCTTTCCTTCTGTCACTTTCTTACTTTCACTCCTTTCACTTCGTTGTTTACTGTTGCCCTGTCTAGGCTTCTCCTCCACTCCTTCTGCTTCCTCCTCCCTGACTCAACTGCACTCTTGCCCTGCCTGGGCTAATCTACCTGGTTACTTCCTGCCTCCAGAGTTGTGAGCTCCTCGGTGGGCGGAGCCAACCGCCTGGCCCACCCCCTGGTGTGCATCAACAGACTCCTGGAGGAAGGCAACAAGGATTTCTGGTTAGCTGTGATGTGCCTACCTGGAGTGTGGGGTGTGGTGGTGTTGTGACCTGTGTCCCCTGGCTTGCCCAGGGCGACACATTCCCCTTAGCAAAATGCAGACCGTCCGCGGGCTGCCGTCCTACACCGGTTTTATTTTTGTGTAAAAAGGGGATAACAAGGTTAAGCAAAACATAAATACATTTTTAATCAAAACTCTTCCCAAGACGGGAGGCACATTTTCTTAAACGTTGCAACGGTTTACGGCTACGGTTTCCGCTCTCTCCCACCCAAGCAACCTGGCCCTGATGCTGCCCCTAAAGCCCAGGCAGCACCCCTTGACCCACAGTCCAGCACAAGTTACCCGAGCAGGATCTGTCCTTCCCTCCAGAGGGTAGCCACCGGTTCCTTTGGTGGCTGGGCCCTAGCCTGCTCTGCTCAGGGCCCTCCCTCCAACCTGCCTCTCCGGAGGCGGCATTGCGGAAACGGTAACGGTAACCAACATATTTACAAGCCACTTAACGTTTGTGGTGCCCTGCAAGTTCACGGGCTTGTCCATTGATAGTTCCCATGCATTTTAAACGGTCCCCACGGGGACAACGGTGCCAGCTCCTGCCGGTTCAATCACAAAGCAAATCAGGTAAAGACTCGGTGTAATCATTTTCATTTTTCAAAACTTTTCAACTTTTCAAACAAACACACAACACTCTTTTACATTTGCGAGCCCCTCTTACTCATAGAACGGTCTCCCTGTACCTAAGTGGGGGTCTACCTAGGTTGGAACGGGTGGACCTTCGGGGCCCGGTGTCAGTGGTGCTAGACAGTGGGGTAGAGGGAACAATCGGTTCCTCCTCCCTGCTATAGTGTGGAGCAGGCGGAGGTGCAGGGGGGCTGGGTACAGGTTCATCCCTGGGCACTGGCACTGGTTCTGGCTCACGGTTAACCGCTTCCACTACTTCTTCATCCACGGGTTGTGGGAACAGTATCACTGGAAGTATCACCGCGCCGTTCTGTGTAGGCCAGTTTGCTGGGAAGTCACCCATTACAGTGTGGATTACCTCTGCTGCCTTTTCCACTGGTGGAGGAACCGGTACTTCAGCCTCTGCTTTCAACGCTGGGGGGCATTTTTTTAGATGGTCCCGAGAAACTGTGGCCAGGGTGCCCCCTTGGTCACGACTGATCTGGTAGGTCTTCCCATTGTCCCACTCGGTGGGTTGTACGACGTAAGGGACTTGCTCCCACTGGTCATCCAGTTTGTGGGCTTTTCTCTTCCGTTTCAGCACCACATCTCCTGGCTGGAAAGGACCTGCAGGCGCCTTCTGGTTGAACCGGTGCTCTTGCTGTTCTCGACTTCGACTGAGGTTTTTCTCCACATACTCCTGGATTTGCCGGTACTGGGCCCTCCTCCGACTTTCCCACTCTGCCGTTGAAGGGAGTGCTTCCGGAGCCTCCAACCCCATCTCCAGATCCACCGGCAGGCGGCCAGGCCGAGCCCTCATCAGATACGCTGGGGTGCACTTCGTCGAGCTGGATGGGATATTATTGTACATGTCGACCAAGTCGGGTAACTTTTCCGGCCACATGTTCCGTTCTTCCAGCGGTAGCGTCTTGAGGAGCCCCAGGACCAAGTGGTTCATTTTCTCGCACATGCCGTTGGTTTGGGCATGGTATGGAGTGGTCCGGATCTTCTTGCAGCCGTACAACTGGCAGAATTCGTGAAACACTTCTGCTTCAAAAGCCGGGCCTTGGTCAGTCAGCACCTTCTCGGGGTACCCATGGGGTCGGAAAAAATAGGCCTGGAACGCTCGAGCAGCGGTTCGACCAGTCAAGTCCTTAACGGGGACTACCACCATAAATCTTGAGTAGTGGTCTACCATGGTCAATGCGTAGGTGTACCCACTTCGGCTAGGGGTGAGTTTGACATGGTCCAGGGCGACCAGCTCCAGCGGCTGATGGGTGACGATGGGATGTAACGGTGCCCTCTGGCTAGTCTCGTCCTTTCTCCTCAGTGTACAAGGACCGCACTCTCGGCACCAGGCTTCCACCGATTCACGCATCCCACTCCAATAGAACTGCTCCCTCAACAGCATCTCCAGCTTCTTCCACCCGAAGTGGCCAGCACCATCATGGTATGCCCGCAGGACAGTAGCAACCTCAGCTTGAGGAACGATCAACTGGCATATTTTCTCATGGGTCTTTGGGTTGATCAGCTCACGGTACAGCCTCCCTTGGTGTAGGTAGAGCCGTTTTCGTTCTTTCCACAAGCGTTGGGCTTCGGCTGGAGCGGCAGGGTCTATTCCCATAGCACCTTGTTCCACCAGGGTCTTGACAAGGCGGACAGCCGGCGCTTGGTACTGGGCGTCCTGCCACTCTTGACTGGGCCGCGGGTCCAGATCCACTCGTTGCTGACATACTTGTACTCTTTCAGTAGGCGGCTGGTGGAACGCAGGCAACTCAATCTCCTCGAGGTCGTCATCCTCGCACCCCTCTTCTGACAAATGGGGCATCCGGGAGAGTGCATCTGCATTGATGTTGACACGACCAGCTCGGTACTTTATGGTGAAATCATAGTTGGCTAACCGGGCTACCCACCGCTGCTCCAGCGCGCCCAACTTGGCCGTGTTCAGGTGAGTCAGTGGATTGTTGTCCGTGAATGCGGTAAATTTTGCTGCCGCCAAATAGTGCCGAAACCGCTCCGTGATAGCCCACACCAACGCCAGTAGCTCAAGCTTGAAAGAGCTATAATTCTCAGGGTTCCTTTCGGTCGGCCGGAGTTTTCGGCTGGCGTAGGCAATCACCTTCTCCTTTCCATCCTGGACCTGGGATAGGACCGCTCCTAGTCCCACGTTACTGGCGTCCGTGTGGAGGATGAATGGGCGCCCATAATCAGGGTACGCCAGGACCTCTTCTCCGGTCAGGGCCGCCTTCAACTGGCAAAAGGACTCCTCATGCTTGTCTTCCCACGACAGTGGGGCTCCAATGGGTCTTCCACCTTTGGTCTGTCCCACGAGGAGATCTTGCATGGGGGCAGCCATCTTCGTGTACCCCTTTATAAAGCGCCGATAGTATCCCACCAGGCCCAGAAACTGCCTTACCTCCCTCACTGTGGTTGGTCTCGGCCAGCTCTGGATGGCAGTGATCTTCTCAGGGTCGGGGGCGACACCATCCGCACTCACCACATGCCCTAGATACTGCACCCTGGGTTTCAGCAGATGGCATTTTGAGGGCTTCAACTTCATCCCGTACTTGGCAAGGGACGCGAACACCTCGGCCAGGTGCTCCAGATGGGCTTCATACGTCTGGGAATAAACAATCACATCATCCAAATACAGCAGGACGGTCTCGAAGTTTAAGTGTCCCAGACAGCACTCCATCAACCGTTGGAAGGTCCCAGGGGCATTGCACAGCCCAAACGGCATGCTATTGAATTCGCAGAGCCCCATCGGGGTGGTGAAGGCGGTCTTCTCCCGGTCCTCTGGGGCCACGGCCACTTGCCAGTATCCGCTGGTGAGGTCAAGGGTCGAGAAGTAGTTTGCAGTTCTTAGTGCAGCCAAAGACTCTTCAATACGAGGCAACGGATAGGCATCTTTATGGGTTATCTGGTTGATCTTCCGGTAGTCCACACACATCCGCATGGTACCATCCTTCTTCTTGACCAGTACCAACGGAGCAGCCCAGGGACTACAGCTGTCCCGAATAACCCCTGCCTCCTTCATATTCCTCAACATATCCTTGGCACACTGGTAATGTGCAGGGGGAATAGGTCTATACCTCTCTTTGATAGGGGGATGTTCACCCGTGGGAATATGGTGTTGGACCCCCTTGATCTGCCCAAAGTCTAGGCGGTGCTTACTAAAAACCTGTTCGTACTCCTGCACCACCCTGTGTACCCCTGCCCTGTGATGTGTAGGGGTGTCATCCGTGCCTACATGTAGCTGTTGGTGCCACTCCTTTGTGTCCCCCTGGGGTTGGGAAGTGCTGGTGGTAGGTGGGAGTGTGGATGGACTGGCTTCATGGATAGTGTGAGGGTCCAGGGTGAGCAGCTTGGCAATGGTGGCATACCGGGGGAGCCTGACTTCTTCCTCCCCACAGTTCAACACCCTCACGGGCACTCTCCCTTTCTTCACATCTACCACCCCTCGGGCGGCTACTACAGTGGGCCAGTGCTCGGAAGGCATGGGCTCCATCATCGCAGGGTAGTCACGCCCCTGAGGCCCTACTGCTGCCCTACACCAAATCATCATCTCACTCCTAGGGGGCACAGTCAATGGAGCAACATCCATCACTCTCACTCCACCAATCTCCCCTCCGGTTGAGCTTACATGCTGGCGGTACATCAGGGCGCGGATCTCACGCTGCACAGCCCTCTGCCGGCTCCCCGCCGCTGTGGTAGCTAGCTGTTGCAATAGGTTCAACACATCAGCCATGCAGTGTTCCATCACATTGGTTCCCAGCACTATTTTCGGGTTATGATCACTGGGTTCATTCATGATCACAATCATGCCCTGATGTTGCAGTTCAGCTTGCCCCACTGTCATAGCCACCTGTTTATACCCCACCTGGGTCAATGGAAGTCCATTAGCGGCAATCAAATTTATACTATTGTCTGGAGGCGCCAGCTCGTCTGTGGCCCAATACTGCTGATACAACGTGTACGGTATGGTAGTTACCTGTGATCCAGTGTCCAAGAGAGCCATCACTGGTATGCCGTCCACAGCCACGGGGATGATAGGGCGGGCCCCGACATATCGGTCTCGCCAGTCCGGGGGGCCACGGTGTTCTACTCCTGAGGATTGGCCCGGGGCCCCAGGGGTTGCTCGTTTAACGGGCACTGTCGGTAATAATGGCCCGGCTTACGGCACTTGTAGCAGATTGGAGGTCTGCTCCGCGGGTTGTTAGCGCTTCTCCGCTGCATCCAGGGAACATCTTCGGGACTGTCAGCAAGCTGTATCTGCGCTGGGGGCTGGGATCTGGTCAGAGGTTGCAGTGCAGCAAGGATTTTGGCAAGGTCTCCGTCCAGGCGACGGACCTGGGCTGCCAACTCTTCAACTGTGCTGCTCGGGGCTGCAGGCATTACAGAGGTTGGTTTGGCTGAGGCCGCCATAACAGGAGCTGTCTCGACGGGCCACGGGACGGGTTCCAGAACTTCAGCAGCTGGGGGCTGTAGTGCTTTGATAGCCCGCTCCTTTAACACAGCAAAGTCCACATCAGGGTGTTCCAGGGCCCACAGCCGGAGTTGTTTACGATCCTCAGGGGACCTCATCCCCTGCGCAAATTGCTCCACTAACATCTTGTTGCTATCCGCCTCATTAATAGAGTTCACCCGCTTCAGCGTGCGGAGGGCGGTCTGCAGACGTAGAGCATAGTCCCGAATGCTATCCCCAGCTCGTTGCCGGCACTGGTAAAACTGCATCCTCAGCTCAGCTTCAGTCCGGGTCTCGAAGGCAGTCTGTAGCTTCTCGAAGATGGTGGCTACAGAGAGCCGGTCCCCCTCGGCCCAGGTCTCCGCTTCCTGCTCCGCCGCACCGGTTAACTGGCCTAGCACTATCGCTGCACGTTGCTTATCAGTCAGGGGGTACAGCTCTAGCAACGGGTTAAGCTTTTTCCGGAAGGCCTGTAGGGCATCCGGTTTCCCGTCATACTGCGGTAGCCAGGCAGCTCCGGGCGCATAGGGCAAGGAAAACGGCATGACCTGAGCAAGCGCGGGGGCCGTGGCACCTCCCGCCGGTACGGCCGGGGCCTGGGCAGGCCCATTCCCATCCGCGGGTGCCGCTGCGGCTGCGACCACCGCTCCTCCAGCGGCTCCGTCGGGCGCAGACATCTTGTTTCCGTCCCCCTTAGCTCTTTCCGGCCCCTCCTCTCTCGGGGCGGGGTTTTGGCCTTCGCGCCTCTACTGCTCGAGAAGACGCTCGAGCGGGAACTTTTCGCGCCAAAGATGGCGGCTTCTGAAATTTTTCTGCCGGATACCTCCGGCGGTAACAAGGCGCACCTCTACCAGACGGCAGAGCGGTAAGATCCTGTTCGTGACGCCAAGTTGTCGCGGGCGGGGAGGAGGGTGTCAGCACACCGCGCTCACCCCTTCTGCTCGGGTCCGGCAGTTGCTCCTGGTGGCTCGAGCTGGGGGCCGGATTCCGGGGTGTCTCGAGCGACACTCCTCGCCCGTGAGTGAAAGGGGGGTTGTTTGTGGTTGGGTGTGGGGGATTTGTTATAGTTCGTGACGCCACCCACGGTTGTGGTGATTTCACCACCGCTGCTCAATTCGGGGATCCCGGGGATGGTGATGCGGAGCAGCCAGGTGTTGTGTTGCCCCTCCGTGGGTAGGGGTTGGTGATCCCGGGGCCCGGTGGTGGAGAAGGAGGTGCGGGGCCTGGTGGGCGCAGGGACGCGGGGGCAGCGCTGTGCCTTGCGGCACTGTGGTACTCACTCAGCCTGAGACACGGACACAGTTTGTACGGTAAACCAACGGCTGGTAGGACGGTCCCACAGACGGCTGCACCTGCACTCCCGGTAGGTGACGGTGACGTCTCTCTTCCTTGCACCTGTGTTGTCTGATGGTAGCGGTGGATTCCCTCCGGTTACCCGCTCCCCGACTGCAATCTGGGCCGGAGGAGCTCTACACTTTGCCCGCAGGCGCTGGCCCTGGGGAAACTTGTGCCCTGGCGGTGGCGGTGTCTCCCCTGTAATGGTTGGGCTGTTGCCGTCAATCGGGACTTGGTTGTTGGGGGGATCTACGTCCCCTTCACTGACGGATTCGGCAAATTTGGCGACTCCTAGCCTTGCCGGGGTCCAAGAGGCCCCTGCCCTGGTGCTGACTGTCCTTCGGAACACTGCTCCAGACCACCGGGCACACAGCCAACGGGGTCCTTCCAGGAACTTCCAAACGGTCCCCCTCCAGACAGTCACCGCCGTCGCTGACCTTGCTGTTCTGGCCCTACACAGAGCTGGACCCTTCAGGCTTTCTTTCCTTCTGTCACTTTCTTACTTTCACTCCTTTCACTTCGTTGTTTACTGTTGCCCTGTCTAGGCTTCTCCTCCACTCCTTCTGCTTCCTCCTCCCTGACTCAACTGCACTCTTGCCCTGCCTGGGCTAATCTACCTGGTTACTTCCTGCCTCCAGAGTTGTGAGCTCCTCGGTGGGCGGAGCCAACCGCCTGGCCCACCCCCTGGTGTGCATCAACAGACTCCTGGAGGAAGGCAACAAGGATTTCTGGTTAGCTGTGATGTGCCTACCTGGAGTGTGGGGTGTGGTGGTGTTGTGACCTGTGTCCCCTGGCTTGCCCAGGGCGACACACAAACACTATCTGACGACCCACCCACAAACAAAAAATCATCTAAATAATGCAAAATCCCTCCCTTAACGTAACCAAAACTAACACACCAATGAATAAACGTCGAAAAAGCTTCAAAATAAAAACACGACAATGAAAAGCCCATAGGCAGGCACATAAAATAAAACCCGTCCTCAAATTGAATTCCCAAGCAATTAAAGCCTTCGGGACTAACCGGCAAAAGCCTAAAAGCAGACTTGATATCTGCTTTTGCTAACAAAGCGTTAACCCCTTGACTCCTGACTAAATCAACCGCTTGGTCAAAAGAGGCATAATTAACTGATGATTTCGACTTATCGATTTCATCATTCAAAGAAGCCCCTCTTGGAAAGGAAAGATGATGTATCAACCTGAAACTACCTACTTCTTTTTTAGGAACAATACCCAGAGGTGACAAACGAAAATTGACAAATGGTGGGCACGTAAAAGGGCCCGCAACTCTACCTTCTTTAATTTCCTTAGAGATTTTTTCTTTCACCACCTCTCGATATTTTTCCACCGAAGATAAATTTTCAACCCACACACACCCTTCACCCAAAACTTCAGGGACAGGGAAACCTTTATCAAAACCCTGCGAAATTAACTTAGCTCTCTCCCGATCTGGGAACCGCTCGAGCCACGGTTGCATGTTTTCCAGAATCACTGGAGTCCATGCTCTTAAAAAGCATCTCTTTTGCGCCATTTTGCTGTTGAGACTGTGCAATCCGCTTGTAGCACTTTGACATGGGATGAGTGCCCCAACAGAAGGAGCACTCATGCCGAAACTGCAATTACTAAGCCATTTGCACTGTCCCTCATTGAAAGCAAAACAGACACCTTTTTTGCTATTACCCAGCTGTGCTGAGTAAGGCTGCCTAGACCCCTGATTCCTCAAAGGGAGCATTAAATTAATCCACAAACCAACATCTTTAACCTCCCATTTCATAGAAGGGTGTACCACCAGTTTCTGCCTAAAGGACTCATCATAGCTGAGCCAAGCCATACCGCCAAAATTGCGATATTCCTCAAAAATACTATCTAGATGTTGGAACAGGCCACTACAGTAGCCTGGAAACCTTTCACCCAGCACAGCAGAATAAATACAAAATGCCTGTAAACAATTATAAAAAGATTTAGGCATAGCGCGCCATTTATCCTCCCCTTCACTTTTATCATCTCTTTTCTCACCCCTACCCAGCTCCTTGCTGGATGGAAGCAATGAAAAGAGATCTACACATTCCTTATTCCAAATGCGCTCCTTCATGGACGCATTTAAATGAAAACCTAGGGGGGACATTTCACATATTAGGGCTTCCTTTAAACATGATTCAGCTACGCCCCCAGACCTGCTTAACACAGGAGGCTCGCCAACCATGTTCACAGGAAGCACATCCCTAACCTGACCTTCAATAACCTCTCTAACCATTTCTCTAACAACATTTCTAAAATCAGGTAACATATTAACATTAAAAGAAACAGCAGAATTTGTATTCTCACCGTTCCTCGCATTCTGTTCCGGGTCGGGTCTGCTGCCAGGATTTTCAGTGCTCCCAGCCTCCGCCTGAGGCGAGCACAGGACCCTCCAGACCTCATCGTAGCCGACTTCGTCCCCTTCCTCCTCAGACGAACCGGGTCTCGCATTCCACGACGCAGCTGCGGCTTCTTCTGGACTTGTACTCCGCTGCTGCGGATAGTCCGGTGCTCTTTTGCTAGCCGCAGCTGCTCCCTGGGCCGCCGCTGCGCTTTTACGGCAGCGGTGGCTAGATGAATCCTCCTGTCGCCGCCATCTTGGCTCGGCTCGCGTCTCCGGTTGATGACGCGCCTTCTCAGAGCGCTCACTCCTCCTCTCGCTGGGGGCGGCGACTTCCTCTTCCGCGATGACCGCTTCCGACCGGCTGAAGATGGCGGTGAATACACATCCCCACTTCTTCTCTTCCTCTTCTCCTGGACGCCGACCGCGACAACAGCTGGCTCCGAAAACTTCTCCTGTTGACCCGCCGACTCTGCAGACCCAGGAACGGCAGCCGCAACCTCCGCTGGCATAACCTCTTCACCCGGCGACATCAGACACCTCCGCAGCCAGTCTTCTCCTCCCGACTCCGCCGCCTTCTTCAACAGGTGCTCCACGAGGCTCTCCATCTGCTATTTTTCTTCTTGATCTTGCGGCGACTGACAGCTGACGCTGCAATCCAGGTACTTAAATACTCCTATCTTTCCCGCACTTTCTCTATAAAGCCAATCAGATGTCCTTAAAAGCCCGCAAAAATTCAAACTGACGAAACCGGTTTAAACTTGCTCGTGGCAGATTACCACAGCTAACTAGTAAACAAACACATTAACCCTTGAATCACCACAGTTGAAGTAATAAAACTGACCTATAACAAATAATTTGAATTTAAATTCCCAAATAAATGAGGGGGGCCTGTGCGACCATGTGTCCCCCAAGCTATACAGCTATTGGGGGGCCCTGACATTCTGTGGTGATTTTACATCCTCCATTTCAATGACTCATGTTTTCTAGCTTTATATATATATATTATATATTTTTTATTTTTTCTTACATATAAGGCCGGACACTTATGGGGCCATAGAGGTGGTAGCTCCTCCTTGTAGTTCTACCCATACTCCATACGTGCTGCTGCACACAACACTAACACAGGTATTTTCTGTATCCGTTTTTTCCCTACCTTAGTCCATTTTTTATTTTTATAGTTCCTCTTTCTCATAGCTTAAAGCAGTTTGTCTACGGTAACGTGGACATAGACCCGTGATATATAAGATTTGTTTCCTATAATAGTCAGTAAAAATAGGTAACGTTGCCCCTTATGTTGTTTCATCTATGTTACTTCACATTTTACAGTAAATGTCTGCTTGACACTTTTTCTTGTTTCACTTCCTAGTCATTATCATCGCTGACCACCTGTCCCCCTTCTTTAACATCGTTATACATGTTATGAAACCTATATTTAAAGGTACACTTATATTATGCAAGCAAGTCTGGGCCCTGTTATCCCCTCCCTTAGTTCTGTCTACTTGTCAGTTTCCTTGTTTTGACCGGTTTATCTCATTCTTTTCTCATTTCAACAGTTTCAGGCCGTCTTCTATGGATCATACACATTGGTATTAGCTTTAATTGCTTTCCTTGTGCCCTTCATTAGTTTCTACTGGTGAGTTTTAGTCACTATATGACATTGTCAGAGCTGCGAAACCCATGGATGCCTTCCCTATTCACTTATGTCACATTTAATATATAAAAAAAGACAATTTCATCCTCAATGTGTCCTATACTCTTGAGTCTAGAGTTGATGACTATCATCTTCTTACTATTCCTTTGATTTGTTCATGTCACTAATATGTCCGTTTTATTCTCAAATGAATATGATGCTTTTGTATTAGCACAATTGGTTGAGTACATCTTTATGGTATATATGTACAATTTTGTATGTCTAAGTTTTTTCTGTTTCTTTATTATTTAGACAGTTCTTTGAGAAAGGCATAGCTTGCCGAAAACGTTCTGTGACACTGTAAAATACCAATTTTCACCACGGACTATACTACAATAAAAAGATATTTGTTTGAACATAATTCTTTGGAGTGTGCCGGAGTTATTTTCTATTATTATTAGTTTTACCGGTGATGACCTCCTCTGTATCCGAGATGAATACTGCACCTCTGGTGAGGTTCAGTACTCTGTGGCGACTGAAGCCTCAGGGGCGCCACAATGTCCCCGCTCTCTACACAGCATAGCCACACAGGACCACCACCTACATAGTGTACCCATACACCTTTCCCCCTACAAGGTGTACTCACCTGGCCCCACCACATCCCCACAGGCTCCGCTGCATACCAACATGTCCCTATGCTGTACTAAAAAAAATTGTTTAAAAGAACTGAAGTCCTCAGTGGTTGATACCTTTTAATGGCTAACTGAAAAGATAGTAATAATTGCAAGCTTTCGAGACTACTCAGGTCTCTTCATCAGGCATGGTATAACACAAAATCTGAAGAGTCACATATTTATACACAGCAGGACTTAGAATAGTGCAGTAAAAAAGGTACAACCACTGAGGACTCTCTGTTCTTTTAACCATTTTTTTTTATCTCTACTGGCTAACACGGTACAAAGATATATTTTACCTATGCTGTACTGACATGGTCCCGCCACCATACCCAAATGGTACCGTCCACATTATACACCCATGATTCCACCCCATCCACCTCACACAAACAATGCTCCACCCCATCCACCATGTAAGCACACGTCTTCACCCTGTCCACACATGCAGTTTTGTGTATATTACTTTAAAGCCATGTGCACACTTTCAGTAATTGGTGATTTTTTTTTACCTCAGTATTTGTAAGCCAAAATCACGAGTGGGTAAAAAGTGCAGCAATGGTGACCGTGTTACTATTAGGGCTCATGAGCACGTTGCATACTTACATGCATTTATGCTGCGTATTGCACTGCACCGTAAATGCATGCGACCTGTGTCCCCTGCACAATCTATGTAGATTGTGCAGGATACGTGCGCACGATGCTTTTATGAACGCAGCGATTTGGGTGCTAAAATTTTGACCCAAATCCGTGCGTTCATAAAATGAGCATGTCAATTATTTCTGCGTTCTGGATGCAGCTCCTGCTCTGTCTATGGTGGGAGCAGCAGCCATAGCGCATGAAATCGGCTTTTTTTAACCAAAAAACTGCATCCATTATGCAGTCTTTCTGCAGCGATTTGACGCGCATATGTGCTGTCAAATCGTTGCAGAATATTCAGCAGGTACGTGTGCATGAGCCCTAAGGGTGTGTGCACACAGCAAGTATTTGGTGCAGAAATTTCTACATCTCTTCGCAGCTACAACACAGCATAATATGCCTGCATTTTTGCAGTGATTTCCATGAATTTTTTACAGGCACTATTGTATCGCCCCGTGGCCTCGGCTGCGACCGCCAAGCCGCTCGGATCCGTGCTCGCGTTCTACGGGTGGTGGCTCGAGCCTCTCACGGACCCGGGGGTCACGTCGCTCTGCAAGGGGGTTGACGTTGCACACAGGGGATGCGGGTATTTGGTTTTGGGACGATTGTTCGTGATGCCACCCACGGGTTGTGGTGATGGTGGACACCACCGCTGCGGTGAAGGTACGGGGACTCCCGGGAGCGGTGTAGTGGCGCAGCTAGGTGTTGACCCCTCTGTGGGTAGGGGATGTTGGTCCCGGGGCCGGGGTGCAGGGCGCAGTCTTGCGGTGCAGCGCGGTGCGGTGCCTGATGGCACTGGTGTACTCACAATTAAACCACACAGAGTCACTGGTAAACCAAACGAAGGTATGAACGGGGCCCCTCAGCCGGCTGCAGCTTCCTAGTCGGGTTGGCAATGTCCACCTTTCTCCTGCACCTAAGTTGTAGTTTGGCCACTGTGCCTGAGCACTGGTAGTCTGCTCCCCGGCGTGTAGATGTCGGAGGAGCCCCTTTGCCCGCAGGCGCTGGCCCTTGGATCTCTGGCCTTTGGCGGTGGCTACTATCCAGACTGGTTGGGCTGTTGCCTTCAAACGGGACTTTGGTGGGAATGAACCCCTGAGGTCCAGACCGCAATCAGTTAATTTGACTATGGTGGTGGCATATAGCCTAGTTCGGGGTCTGAGTACCCTGCCTGGTGCTCCGGTATCCTGTTAGCTCCCCGGGTTCGGTTCCGGAAGGCCACTACCTTGTCCCGGTTCCTACGGTTCCGCTGGTCGTGTTCCCGGTCTCTTGCAGGAGGTCACTGCCATCTGCCTGCCTGATCTGGGATCCTAGGCTCCAGCCCAGGCCCCAAGCAGAACTATACTTCACTACTCTCCACTCCACTGCACTGTACTGAACTGAACTCGACTGTTTGTGTTTTTCCTGCCTTAGGCCAGCAGACTCCTCGGGGGGCGTGTCTTTCCACCTGACTCCGCCCACCTGGTGTGCCTGTCTAACACTGAGGAAGGCAATCAGGTCTTTATGGTTGACTGATGGTACCTTTCTAGTGTGGTGGTGTATGTGGTGAGTGTTGTGACCTGTGACCCCTGGGTTCCAGGGCATCACATTCCCCCTTGGTTTAATGCAGACCGTCCGCGGGCTGCCCGTCCACACCGGTTTATTTTGTTGTTAACTGCAAAAAGATAAAGAACAGGTAAAAACATTCAAAACGCATTTTCATTTCTTCCCTTACGGGAGGCACATCACTTGAACCGTTGCAAATGGGGAAACATTTTTAATAACATTCGGGAACGGGTCCATCCGCTTTCCCACCCAAGCAACCTGAACCTTGATGCTGCCCCTAAGAAACAGGCAGCACCCCTTTTCCCCAGTCCGGAAAACGGGAACTGGCCCAGGCCACCCAAGCGGGAACGGGTACGGTGCTACGCACCCGGCAGTCCTTCAGAGGCCCCACGTCCAAGGGGATCCCTGACCCGGAGGATGGTCACCGGTACTGGTGGTGACCAGACCCCAGCCTGCTCTGCTGTGGGTCCTTCCTCCAACCAGCCTCTCCGGGGACTGGCAATTGCGGGAAGGGGCAGTTGGGGACTATTTACAAACCCAATAGTTTTTGGGTGGCTTGCATGTTCTCTGCTTGTCTTTAAGGGGGTAAAGGTGACAACATCAGTCCCAACGGGGACGGGCACTTCAGCAGGCAACGGCGGGCTACCAGCAAATAAACTGTTGGTCCCAACGGGGACTGTCACTGTTGACAACGGGAGTCCGCTGCCTTACTTTTCATTGTGAGAAGGTGGCGGGGAAGCTTGGACGTGCAGCTGAGCACCCAGGTGCGCCCTCCTTACGCCTGGGGTTTGCACAGAGATTTGGGACATCTGGGATTCACGGGTCTCACCATGAATGGGCCCTGCCTCCTGGCGGGCCAGCAGGTCTGAGAAGGTTTGATCCTGCAGGGGCATTTTCCCCGAGGCGGGCCTCTCGCTCACCCGCACCTCGGCTGCCATCTCTTCTATCTCCTGCTTCCAGCCCAGAGCCTGCTGCATCGACTCAACCTGGACCTGGATGTAGAACTGCGCCAACTTTCTTTCTAGCCACGTCGCCGTTCCCGGCGGTAACGGGTCCCATGCCGCCTTAGCTTCAGCGTCTTGGGTGGGCGCCGCTCCTGCGGCCCACGCGGGAACTGTTGCGTCTCCCTTTTCGCTGGCGGTCTTCCCTCTAGGCGGGTCTCCTTGGGCCAGGACCGCGGCCTCCACTGCCGGTGGAGACGTTAGCGGTCCGGGCGGGGAAGTAGCGGCGGCCGGCGCGGGCACCGGGAGAGACCGAGTAGGAGCCGGGGGCAGACCAGGTCCCTCAGCCGCAGCGGCCGGTCCATCAAGGACATAGGGGCGTGGGTCACCTACCCGCTCCTCAAGAATGGTCTCCACATCGTACAATCGCGCGACTGTAACCAGCTCCCCCACCTCGGCCGTCCATCGATCCATCAGGCGGCGCA
Organism: Anomaloglossus baeobatrachus; assembly: GCF_048569485.1. Classification (NCBI taxonomy): domain Eukaryota; kingdom Metazoa; phylum Chordata; class Amphibia; order Anura; family Aromobatidae; genus Anomaloglossus; species Anomaloglossus baeobatrachus. The sequence continues at coordinate 516,490,265 of NC_134357.1, forward strand.
TTTCCGCTTGGTTGCGGCGACACAGCAGCATCGTTTGGACCTCCAGCCACGCTGGTGTTCCGGGCGCGGGCTTCGGGGCTTCAGGCTTGCTGGACGGGTCGGACATGTTTCTTGCTCGGGATCCACGAACAAGACGGGTGCAGAGTCCTGGCGTCCCTGCTTCTTATCCCCGAGATCACATGAGGCCAGCTCTTCGCCCGCCCCCCCCTTGGTTTTTCTACAGCACTTCTCTCTTTGGGGGCAGGGCTTTACTTTCGCGCGTCCACTGCTCGGGGAAGACGACTCGAGCAGGAAACTTTCGCGCCCAAGATGGCGGATCTTCAGATTTTTCAGCGGGACGCCACTGACTGGAATCACAAGGTGCACTTCTACCAGTAAGTAGATTGGTTCTATCCTGTTCACAGCGCCAGAAGAGTCGATGTGTACTGCCCCGCGGCCTCGGCTGCAGCCGCCAAGCCGCTCGGATCCATGCTCGCGTTCTACGGGTGGTGGCTCGAGCCTCTCACGGACCCGGGGGTCACGTCGCTCTGCAAGGGGGGTTGGCGTTGCACACGGGGTATGCGGGTATTTGGTTTTGGGACAATTGTTGATGACGCCACCCACGGGTTGTTGGTAATGGTGGACACCACCGCTGCGTTGATTGTACGGGGACTCCCGGGAGCAGTGTAGTGGCGCAGCTAGGTGTTGACCCCTCCGTGGGTAGGGGATGTTGGTCCCGGGGCCCGGTTGTGCAAGGGCCGGGGTGCAGGGTGCAGTGTTGCGGTGCAGCGCGGTGCCTGATGGCACTGGTGTACTCACAATTAAACCACACAGAGTCACTGGTAAACCAAACGAAGGTATGAACGGGGCCCGCAGCCGGCTGCAGCTTCCTAGTCGGGTTGGCAATGTCCACCTTTCTCCTGCACCTAAGTTGTAGTTTGACCACTGTGCCTGAGCACTGGTAGTCCGCTCCCCGGCCTGTAGATGTCGGAGGAGCCCCTTTGCCCGCAGGCGCTGGCCCTTAGATCTCCGGCCTTTGGCGGTGGCTACTATCCAGACTGGTTGTGCTGTTGCCTTCATACGGGACTTTGGTGGGAATGAACCCCTGAGGTCCAGACTGCAATCAGTTAATTCGACTATGGTGGTGGCATATAGCCTAGTTCGGGGTCTGAGTACCCTGCCTGGTGCTCCGGTATCCTGTTAGCTCCCCGGGTTCGGTTCCGGAAGGCCACTACCTTGTCCCGGTTCCTATGGTTCTGCTGGTCGTGTTCCCGGTCTCTTGCAGGTGGTCACTGCCATCTGCCTGCCTGATCTGGGATCCTAGGCTCCAGCCCAGGCCCCAAGCAGAACTGTACTTCACTACTCTCCACTCCACTGCACTGTACTGAACTGTCTGAACTGAACTCGACTGTTTGTGTTTTTCCTGCCTCAGGCCAGCAGACTCCTCGGGGGGCGTATCTTTCCACCTGACTCCGCCCACCTGGTGTGCCTGTCTAACACTGAGGGAGGCAATCAGGTCTTTATGGTTGACTGATGGTACCTTTCTAGTGTGGGGGTGTATGTGGTGAGTGTTGTGACCTGTGACCCCTGGGGTCCAGGGCATCACATTATTGGTATAAAATAAATCTGCAGCAGAAATACTAAAAGAATTGCCATGCTGCTGCTGTAAATCTGCACCAAATCTACAAGGAGGAAATACATTCACTTTGTTGGGATCAGGAAACCCTTCAGGTTTTACCACAAATCAGCCGCGTGTGCACAGGCCCTTATACTTTCCTCTGATTGTTCCTCTCCTGGTTTTGTCTTAGGCGGGCTTTGCACACTACGACATCGCAGGTGCGATGTCGGTGGGGTCAAATTGAAAATGACGTACTTCCGGCATCGCATGCGACATCGTAGTGTGTAAAGGTTCGATGATACGATTAACGAGCGCAAAAGCATCGTAATCGTATCATCGGTGCAGCGTCGGCGTAATCCATAATTACGCTGACGCGACGGTCCCATGTTGTTCCTCGCTACTGCGGCAGCACACAACGCTGTGTGTGAAGTCGCAGGAGTGAAGAACATCTCCTACCGGCGTCACCGCGGCTTCCGTAGGTTATGCGGAAGGAAGGAGGTGGGCGGGATGTTTACATCCTGCTCATCTCTGCCCCTCCGCTCCTATTGGCCGCCTGCCGTGTGACGTCGCAGTGACACCGCACGACCCGCGCCCTTAATAAGGAGGCGGGTCGCCGGCCAGAGCGACGGTCGCAGGGCAGGTGAGTGCATGTGAAGCCGGCGTAGCGATAATTTTCGCTACGCCAGCTTTCACAAGATATTGTACCTGCGATGGGGGCGGGGACTATCACGTGCGACATCGCAGCATCGGCTTGCGATGTCGCAACGTGCAAAGCCCGCCTTAGGCTGGCTTCACATCAGCGTTTTTTTGCCTTAGGCGGGAAACACATCTATGCATGTAAAATCGGTCCGGCTTGGCTGAAAATTACTTGGCTGATTTTAGTTCAGGACCGATTGCAACGCAAGTGCAATGCTATTTTTGAATAATTTAATGATTTGGCTAGCGTGTGTAATGCGTGTGTGTTCCTTTTTTTTTCTCAGCAGTTGTCATCTGCCATTAAGCTCTGTTACATGGCCGCTGACAGCAGACACAGACAGAGCCGCACGATCAGAATGAAGTCGGATGAACGTCACCCGACTTCATTGTCATCCCGCGGCTCTGTCTGTGCGGCATGGCCTGATTTTCGGTCACCGGTGAAGATCTCACCGGTGACCACAAATCCCCTGAGTAACCGCAGTGAGCCGTGCCATCAGCGGTGCCGTTACTGAGGTTACCCGCGGCCACAGCTGAAGTCCTCCTGCTGAGAGCAGTGGCTGCGGGTAACCTGAGTGATGTCATCGCTGATAGCGCGACTCACTTCAGTCGCTGCAGGGAGCTCACAGAGAGCGGTCGTGGTCTGTGACCGCTCTCTGTCAGCTTCTGATGTAGCAGAGCTGACAGCATCGAGGGACCTCTGTGGATTAGGTCGGACATGGAAGGGTATTTGGGGACTTGAATAAAGTGGTGAAAGAGGTTGTTTTTTTTTGTTATTTATTTCAAATAAAGATTTTTTTTGTATATGTCTTCATTTACTTTATCTTACAGGTTAATCATGGAAGGTATCTCGGGGAAATGCCTGCCATGATTAATCTAGGACTTAATGGCAGCTATGGGCTGCTGCCATTAACTCCTTATTACCTCGATTGCTAACACACCAGGGCAATTCGGGATGGCCGGGTACAGTCCCGGGACTGTCGCATCTCATTGATGCGGCTATTCTGGGCAGCTGCTGGCTGATATTGTTAGGGTGGGGGGCTCCCCATAACGTGGGGCTCCCCATCCTGAGAATACCAGCCTGCAGCCGTGTGGCTTTACCCTGGCTGGTATTAATATTGGGGGGACCACACGCCGTATTTTTTTTAATTATTTATTTATTTTTACAACTGCATGATATAGACCCGCCCACCGGCAGCTGTGATTGGTTGCAGTGAGACAGCTATCACTCATCGTGAGGGCGTGTCTGACTGCAACCAATCATAGGCGCCGGTGGGCGGGGAAAGCAGGAAATACAAGATTGAATAATGAGCAGCCGGCTTTTTCAAAAGAGGAGAAGCCGCCGGAGCAGTGTGACCGCCGTGCAGCGCCGCGCCGGTGAGTATGAGAGAGGGGGTGGGAGGGATAGACCGACATGGGCAGAGAGAGACCCCGACTGACAGAGATAGAGATTGACCGACATTGTTAGCTTCCTATAGATAGATAGATAAAGATAGATGAATAATGATAGATATATTGTGAAATATAAATATAGATATATAGATATAATAATACATATATATATATATACATTTATATATCTATCTAGAAATATATATATTTCTTAATAAATATATAAATACATATTATATATTATAGAATTTAATTGAAAATAAAGATTTAGAAGATTTTAAAAGATAAATGTGTTTCAGACCATGTTTATTACGGCAAAAAGGAACCATCCAGCCGCATACAACCGCAAGTGTTAAAACCAGAACCGGCACTCATTGAAATACCTTGCGGCTACTGCTGCAATGTACAGGATCCGGTGAGCTGCAGTTTTTGGACGGAGGCAAAAAAACGCTACATGTTGCGTTTTTGCAACATGGTAAAAAACTGCAAATCATCGGATCCTGACATAGGCGCATGCAAACGCATGTTGCCGCAAGTCCATTGACATTGCATTGAGCTGACAACGGATCCGGCAACATGCGTTTTGCGTTTTTCTGCCGACCGACAGAATACTGCTGATGTGAAGCCAGCCTTACAAATACTGAGGTAAAACCTCCCCAAATCCTCAGCGTGTGCACAGGCCCTTATACTTTCCTCTGATTGTTCCTCTCCTGGTTTTGTCTTCCAAATACTGAGGTAAAATCTCCCCAAATCCTCAGTGTGTGCACTTGTCCTCCTAGAGGAGCGCGGGGCCTTGTTGGGCTTTCTTGTAGTAATACATTGGGGTGTGGCTCCCCCGGGCTGTGCTCCTTTATCCTCCCAGATAACCCCACACTGGTTTTATTCCCAGTCACACATGGCTCCTCTATCTTCCCCTGTCAGTCTGAGGCCTTGGTAAGCACAGAGAGGTGAGTCCCTGGAGTTGGGGCCTCCACATTGGGCACAGCTTGTCCTGGATGGATGGATTTAATGCTTTGTGATAATATAAAATTGGTAACTAAGAGCCTCATGTATTATACGTGTATAGAAGAAGGAATTCATGTGCTCATTAATGGCGGTGTGCTGACCCATCGTGTATGTATATGGTTATATATCACCACAGCTTATTTGTGCTCCTGTACATTAATACTACAGGTGTGCGGCTCTGAGCTTTCTTGTATGGATAATGTGACATCATCACAGGTCCTGTAAGCACAGAGCAGCCATATATCTAGTGTGCGGCTCTGCAGGTGGCGGGGTGTGGAGAATCCCCATTACTGGGCACAGCAGGCATTAACCCCTTCAATATTGAGAATATTTAGGTGTTTTTGTTGTGCCATCATCTTAGACTCAAAACTTTTTTTTTTTTTTTTACTTTTCCTCTGATAGATACATAATGGTCAATATTGAAACACGTATAGGTCACATAGTACGGTGCCCCAACACACAGTATATTGTTCCCACAGTGAATGTAGCTGTTGTCTTCATATCTGAATTATGGGCTGTAGCAATGTATAATTGTTTGATTTTGTGTTTATTGTTTTTTTTTTTTTTTTTCCTCATAAGCTATTAACAAAAAAAAATAAAAAGTCAAATTTGACAACCCCAGTTGTGCTACAATGATGATGTCACAGGCAGGGAAGTAACCATTGCGGTCAGAGGACGTGACCGGCCCAGGAGTGTGGGGGCCCATTGACCCCGGCGCCTGCTTCAGCTGGATGTGCAACAGAGGGCGCACAACCAGCTGAAATGCATTGTGGCACAGAGACACGTCACCTAGCTTTGTTGCAATCAGTAGCGTAAGCTACCGGAGGGGTAGGGGGTGTGCTCTGAGGGGTCCACTATATTGGCGTGCGCGGCTCGCTTCTACGGATAAGCTGTGCAAAAAAGCAGGAAGGTCCTCATAAACTTGTGGGATCCATTATACAGTTTCAGCAGCTGATGCGGGGCCCGTTATACATATTGGGGGGGGTGGGCGGGGCTGATGCGGGACCCATTTTAAAGTGTGTGAATATACAGTGTTTTGGGGAGCAGTAGGAACAGCATACCATGTATAGGGGAGTTGTGAGCTCATTATACCATGTCATAGGGAGCTGAGAGGACATTATACCAGGGGCGTAACGACCGCGGTCGCAGAGGGGGGTTATAGGGGCACGGCAGCCGCTCTGTAGAGCCGGCTGCCGGGCCCCTATGTGTAGTGCCGCTGTGTAGTGGCCGACAATGCGACCGTCAGGGGAGCCCAGTGTCAGTAGAGGGGCCCCTGACCTGGAGAGGCCACCAGCCGTTTCTGAGCTGCAGCAGAAAAGGAGTGCTTCTGACCTGCACAGCAGACGGAATACTCCATGCTGCAGGACCTGCGATGATGTCACGCCCATGTGACTGTGTGGGAGGAGACACAGGATGCAGGCAGAAAGCAAGAGATACTGAATCCTGAAGGAGATTTGGACACATGATGACTGGTAATAAGAAAAGAGGGGACATGAGGGTGAGGGGGCTGCAGGGTGAGTGGCATGTGAGGGCTGCAGACTGTGACAGAAGGATGTGAAGGGCTGCAGAGTGTTTGAGAGAGGTAAGTTGGGGTACAGGCAGGGTGAGATATGTGGGCAGGGTGTGTGAGATATGGGGGTGTAGTGTGTGTCATCTGGGGGTGCAGGCTCTATGGGAAGCAGGGTGTGTGTAATATGGGGGTGCAGGCTTTATGGGGAGCAGGGTGTGTGACATATGGGGGTGTAGTGTGTGTAATATGGGGGTGCAGGCTGTATGGGGAGCAGGGTGTGTGACATGGGGGTGTAGTGTGTGTGATCTGGGGGGTGCAGGCTGTATGGGGAGCAGGGTGTGTGAGATATGGGGGTGTACTGTGTGTGATCTGGGGGGTGCAGGCTGTATGGGGAGCAGGGTGTGTGAGATATGGGGGTGTAGTATGTGTGATCTGGGGGGTGCAGGCTGTATGGGGAGCAGGGTGTGTGATATGTGGGGGTGTAGTGTGTATGATATGGGGGTGCAGGCTGTATGGGGAGCAGGGTATGTGACATATGGGGGTGTAGTGTGTATGATATGGGGGTGCAGGCTGTATGGGGAGCAGGGTGTGTGACATATGGGGGTGTAGTGTATGATATGGGGGTGCAGGTTGTATGGGGAGCAGGGTGTGTGACATATAGGGGTGTAGTGTGTGTGATCTGGGGGGTGCAGGCTGTATGGGGAGCAGGGTGTGTGAGATGTGGGGGGTGCAGGGTGTGTGAGATGTGGGGGTGTAGTGTGTATGATATGGGGGTGCAGGCTGTATGGGGAGCAGGATGTGTGACATATGGGGGCAGGGGCGTAACTACCGCGGTCGGAAGGAGAAGAGAGGTACCGTACTTGGTTTTTTTTTTATTTTGCTGGCTTCATGATACATGGAGGCCTGGAGGGGCCTGGCTTCATGATACATGGAGGCCTGGAGGGGCCTGGCTGCATGATACATGGAGGCCTGGAGGGGCCTGGCTGCATGATACATGGAGGTCTATGGGACTGCATAATAAACATGAAGGACACCTTATACATGGACTAGGGGTGCATTATACATAGAGGAGTATGGGGCTGCATAATACAAAATGAAGGACACCTTATACATGGAATATAGGGGTGCATTATACATGGAGGAGTATGGGGCTGCATAATACAATATGATGATTTATGGTGCTGCATTATAATACATATAGGACAATGGGGGCTACATTATACATTTTTAAATATATGGAAGACTATGGGGGTGCGTTATAAAACATGGAGGACTATGTGATGCAGTATAATATATGGAGAACTATGGGGTAAATTATAATACATGGAGAACTTTGGGGAAATGCATTGTAATACATGGAGAACTATAGAGGTGCATTATAATATATGACGGGTTATGTGGGACCCTTTATATTATACGGAAGGCTATGTGGGGGCGATTATAGTATTTGGAGATCTATATACGAGGGGGAACAAAGATAAAATCATGGGATGGAAATGTTTTGTGCTGAGGGAAAAAGGCTCTTTCCCTCAGCACCCAGCTTTCCCATGCTCTGCTGTACATCTCTCAGCACCCAGCTTTTCCATGCTCTGTTATGGGAAAGCTGGGTGCTGAGGGAATGATGTATATCAGAGCATGGGAAAGCTGGGTGCCGAGGACAAGATGGATATCAGAACATAGGAAAGCAGGGTGCTGATAGAGGGATTTCAGATTATGGGAAATCTGGGTGCGGAGGGTAAAAGCCAAGTATCAGCATCATTATCCTGTACCCCGAGTGTCAGTGTCATTATCCCGTACCCTAAGTACGTGGCGGGGGGGGGGGGGTCCCGGTCCAAATTTTGCACCAGAGCCCATCAAACTCTAGTTACGCCACTGCATTATACTCTACATAAGTTCCACCCTCCCCCTTTCCCCATTTCCCCTTTCCCCTCCCCGGACAAGTGTGTGGCTCCCATGTCCTCCTGTGATCTTCGGTGGGTGCCCTGACCAGGCCCGCCCTTGCTTGTAACTGACACTCACATACATCAGATCACACACACACCACTCTCAAACTATATCTATATCTACATAATATCTATCTATCTATCTATCTATCTATCTATCTACACATATATACATATATATATACATACATACATACATACTCTCCCAGATCAGATCCCGCGCGCGCGCACTAGCCACCTCTATCGATTGCTTCCGAGAGCTGTACATTTTTATTTTTCCATTAATCTTGGCATATGAGGGTTGTTGTTGTTGTTGTTGTTGTTGTTTTCGGGACGAGTTGTAATTTTAAATTAAGCCATAAGTTTTACCATATAGTGTAATGGAAAACGGCAAAAAAATTCCAAGTGCAGAAAAATTGCAAAAAAAGTGCAATTGTATGATTTTTTTGGGGGGATATTTTATTGTGTTTTGAGCTGACTTTTTAATTGTATAATTTTTGTGCAGATGCTAAACTTTGATCGCCTGTTATTGCATTTTTTGCAATATTTACGTTAATCAAAAAAAGTACTTTTGGTGTTTGGAATTTTTTGCTGCTATACTGTTTACCGATCAGATTAGTTGATTTTATATTTTGATGTATGTGTGTAGATTTATTTTTTGAACAGTTTAATTTTCAATGGGGTGAAAGGAGGATGTTTTCAACTTTTAGGTTTTATTTTTAACTTTTTACATTTTTTCCTTCATTTTACTATTCCCTCATAAGACTATAGGGATCAGCAAACTGATCGCTCATTAATTTCTGTTGATCACAGCTACACAGCTGTCATCACCAGAAATGCTCATCTCTTGTAACAGAGGCTGCTCAGCCGGCTGTTACAGGAAGTGAGTCATTACATAACCCTCTGCTACCATGGCAACTATCTGCTCCCTGTGATCACTTCACAACGCCACTGATGGAGGCAGGTGAGTGCAAGTTTACCGCTGCGAGTATTTAAATCATGCTGTCGGGTTAACAGGCGCGGGTGGATCGCGGATCCACTTGCATCTGTGAGGCACACATGCCAGTTGTTTAAAGCAACTGACGTGTAGGAATCAGCAGCAGCCAGCGGTGATTACCCCTTGATTTAGGGCGTACCAATACATCCTCTGTCATTAAGGGGTTAAGAAAGAGATTAAAAAGTTGTCCTCGCACAGATCCATGCAGTCCCCACTGCTGATTTTAGCCCAATTAGAGAATGTACAATTTATGACTACTGTTTCCTATATTTTAGCCAATTTCTAACCCATCTGCATATCGTTTTCCTTGTTCCTTTCTTTTTGGAGCTTCAGTATAAGGCTATTATATGGTACAGTATCAAATTACTTTATAAAGTCCAAATAAATCCCATCAGCTGCATTACCAATATCCAGATTTGCACTTAACTCCTCATAGAACCCAACATGTTAGTTAGACATGACTTATCTTTCATGAATCCATGCTGGTTATCAGTTGTATTATTCTCTCTAATATATACCTTATTTTTCAGATTATAAAAAGCACTTTTTTCCTAATAATTTGGGAGGAAAATGAGGGGTGTGTCTTATAATATGAATGTAGCTTACCGGGAGGTGGTGGAGAGGCGTAGCTGGGGGCAGTGGTGATGCTGCAGGTACTGTGCTGCTGGGGTTGTGGGCACTGTGCTGCTGGAGCTGCAGGCGTGGTGCTACTGGGGCTGCAGGCGGTTAGGCAGTTGCAAGGGTCATCGTGAAAATGGTGGAGGCGTAGGGTTCAAATAATGGAGCCCGGAGTTAGCGCATGCACAGATGGAGCTCTCAGCTCAAAATCTCATTTGCGCACGTGCTGCCTCCAGCCCATTGATCTCCTATCAGCGGACTTAAGGAAAATGACGCCCGTAGGTGGCACGTGCTCAGATGAGATCTCTGCTTGTGATTTGAGCTGATAGCTCAATCTGCACATGCACCGACTCTGGGCACCATTTAGTTGAAGACTACACTGCTGACAGTTTCTGGATTTTGCCTGACTCAATCACAGCGCACATCTGGAACGCCTGCCACACAGCTCGCAGCATTGCCCTGCTCCACCACTGACGCCTCCCACCTGGTAAATCACCACCGAACTGTAAGACGGACCACCCCTCTTTTTTTTTCTCTAAATTTTGGGTGCGTCTTATAAGCCGAAAAATACGGTAGTTAACATTTGTAGACAAAAGAAAACTTAGCACCCAAGATATTGTATTTACCACTTCCAGGATACAGTTTTGGAGGTCCTAACCAAGCCTTATTTTTCAAATCTGACATGTCCATTTATCGTGGAATACCTTTGGAATGCTTCTTCTGATCCCAGTGATTCTAAGCTTATTTCTTTCTGTAACAGTGTGTACTTTTCTTGGTAGGTCCAGGTTGATTTTGCATTTAATATTAGAATATATAAACTTTGACAAAAAATTAGAATTTTTAATTTTTAAAACCAAATCCAGGAAGGTAATTAACCCTTTAAGTGCTTCATAGGAACAAACACCAAGTGAAATGTGAGAATGAAATTTTTTTTTTTTGGCACAAAAATGTTTAATATTTAAAAAAAGGTAAAATACAAAAATGGACTTCATATATTATTATTCTGGAAAGTCTCCTGAATCCGACAATACCCTATCCATGGTTGTACACTAATTGGTACGTGGCATGGTTTAGAAAGAAGAGCCATTTGGCTATAGGAATGTAGATTTGCTGGAATAGTCTGCAGACCCTCTAACATGCCAAAACGGGCACAATCTGGAATAGTAGAAAACTCTATAAAGTAGAAATCACCTATAGGTTTAGTGGCTACTTTGCCCCAATTGGCATTTTCTGAAAATTTTCACATATTGGAGGTTGCAGAGTAGAAATTGCAAACTTGATATTTTAACTCCCAATATGTAGGGTCCAGCTTGCGCTTCTGGAGACAAGAACAATGGAAATTAAGAGGGTTCTGCACACTACAGCAAAACTAACCATGTGGCTGCTAACTGTAGTTTGGGCACACTGCACGGCTAAAAAAGGGGGGATTGGTATATTAATTTAAGGAAGCCATGTTGCTTTTTAAGAGCTTTGTTTTTGCTGGATGAATAGAAGTTGTAATTTTGGCGTACACAACATTTTTTGGGGGCTTTGTATTCCAATATTTGGAAGGCAAAATTAACACAGGAAGCATAATATCACAATCTACTGACTCATAGTTTAAGTTCTACTGTTACATTGTGAACTATTTTTGTCTTACTGAATTGCGATTTCTATCAACATCTTATGTACAACTGTTGGAAAATTATAATTTAAGGATGTTTTATTCAACAATAATTTGGTTTCATTCGTTGCAGATGACTGTACCAGGAGATCAGAAGGACAACAGACATCTTCATTTTTTAAATCTGATGACTTCAATATCAGACAAGATGCAATCAAAGTAAAACCTATTTTTCAAGATATTCCAATATCCTTCCCCAGTGAAAATCGATCAGCTGATCATTGTAAACAAGTCTGATCTTCTGATTCATCACAAACTATTAAGAAAAATAAAAATCTAATTGCTCTCAGAGCAATGAAGCCATTTTCCAGTACAGAACATGAAAAAAGCTTTCCCCTTGCAGAGTCTCAAAAAAAACAGAAGGAGGAAATATTTTCTTGTTCAGAATGTGGGAAATATTTTAACAACAAAACAAATCTGGTTAAACAGAAGAGAAATCCTACACTGGAAAATTCATATTCATGTCCAGAATGTGAGAAAACATTTGCACATCATTCAAATCCTGTTGTACAGCAGAGTTTTCATACAGAAGAGAAGAAATATTTGTGTTCATATTGTGGGAAATGTTTTAAGCATAAATACCAATTTGTAAGACATCTAAGAATTCACACAGGGGAGAAACCATATTCATGTTCAGATTGTGGGAAATGCTTTAATCGGAAATCACCTCTTGTAAGACATCTGAGAATTCATACAGGGGAGAAGCCATATTTATGTTCAGAATGTGGGAAATATTTTACCACAAAAGTAAATCTTGTTAGACACCAGATAATTCACACAGGGGAGAAGCCATATTCTTGTTCATATTGTGGGAAATGTTTTAGCCACAAAAGAGGTCTTGTTATACACCAGAGAATTCACACAGGGGAGAATCCATATTCATGTTCAGATTGTGGAAAATGTTTTAACGAGAAGACAAATCTTGTCAAACATCAGAGAATTCACACAAGGGAGAAGCCATATGTCTGTTTAGATTGTGGGAAATGTTTTAGCCATAAAACAAGTCTTGTTATACATCAGATAATTCACACAGGGGAGAAGCCATATGCATGTTCAGATTGTGGGAAATGTTTTAACCGGAAACCAAATCTTGTAAAACATCAAAGAAGAATTCACCCTGGGGAGAATGTGGGAGATGATCAGCATGTGGGAGATGTTTTATAGACAAATTTTAACTTTCTTATACATGAGAGAAGAGATATAAGGAAAAAGCTAGAATCTCAAGCTCTAGACAAATGTCTTTACCTTATCAATATTAATAAACCTAGTCAAATTGCAAATGACTTTTTAAATACAATGTGTCCATCCATATCCTGTCCACCGCCATTAACTTAAGAACGGCGGCAGCTATAGGAATAAAAGTGGTGTCTAGGTATAGTAAAGTATCCATGCGCTACGCAATGAAACCACCTATAGCACCACCTCGTGGAAAACAACAGAGTTAGCATTTTTATCTCGAAAACGGAACGAGATGGAGGAAAAAAAGTAAATTACAAAGTTGTAGGGCATCATCAATTCAATACGAATCGACACCTTGCATACAGAAATGCTATGATTAGAACGTGTAAAACTCACAAGGCTGCGTACATGAAGCGATAGCTCGTGGAGACATTCTTACAAGTCATTGTGTATGGTGGCTGAGTGGAGTGGCCTCCACGCTCACCTGACCTGACCCCATTGGACTTCTTTCTGTGAGGTCACATCAAACAGCAGGTGTATGCGACCCCCTCCACCAACATTGCAGGACCTAAAACGACAACATATCACAGATGCTTGTGCAAACGTGTTACCTACCATATTGCCCAACGTGCAGCAAGATACAGTATGCTGTCCAAAGTCCAGATGTGCATTGCAGCTGACTGTGGCCACTTTGAGCATCAAAGTGGCCATCTGGTGTGCTACAAATTTTTTATTACTTTCCATGCTGTGTATACCCCAATACAGCATAATCATAACAAATAGATGTTGCCAATTTAATCCTACACTTTGGACACTCTGAGAACCTTTTTATTATCCATATTTGTCATATACCTTTGGTGTCAAATGAATCTTATGTATAACGAACATTTGCAAAATTTTTACTCTGTTCAAGTATACTAGACTATTGTGAGTCATTTATTGGTCCTACTAGATTCTCTTATTTACTTCTTGCTGGAGCAGAGGTCGGTTCATCCTATTCCCTCATTATGGCATTGGATAGCCAAGATAACACTATCTTACTATTTTTCAGTAACAAACCATTTTTTATATCCCTTAAAGGGGTTGTCCCATAAACAAAGTATATTTTAGATCTTGAATTTAAAAAAAGGTTGCACAAGTAGATGTGTTATAATAATGTTCCTGTGATGATCTAATCTTATAGATGTGTCCCTTGTATATACTGTGTAACGAATGTCTGACCGTGCAATAACATGGTCTGATCATACCACATCTCCTGGGTAGAGGAGGAAACAAAGGAGAATATACAAGCAGGACAACATGGGATCACAGCTGCTGCTTTCTGTGACGCAAAACATTGTTTAAAAACAGGCAGGGCAATGTTTTACCTCACAGAAAGAATCAGCTATGATCCTATACGGTCCTGTCTGTATACTCTTTTATTTCCTCCCCTACCTTGGAGATGTGATATAATCAGACCATGTTCCTGCACAGTCAAAGCCATAACACAGAGCTGTCTAAGCAAGCCGATCCAAAAATCTTGTAAGGGCCACTTACGCGTGCAGAAACTGAGCACTTTGATTGGTAAGCACATGACACTTTATATATGATGTTGCTTCTTATATTCCTGCTAGCCACAGACTTTATAAAATCATCCTTTTATATCCATTTCTGTGAAATCTCTTATTATGTTACTTATGGTCCCCATTCACAAATGTGTGATCAGCTTGTATCTGTACTTGGCCATCTTCTATGGTTATACCACATCATTACTGAGAGATTTCTGATTTGGATTCTGTCTGTGAACATTATTATTGCCAGCCATCTGTATTTACATGTGTAATTTTTTATATTATATATATATATATATATATATATAATATACTTTTGTATTTTTATTTCTCACATGTCCTCTATGTTATCACATTTATTGTATCCTCACCAGCGACCTACTACTTTCTTTCTTATGTATACCCAATGTATTGTTCACTGGTCTTCGACTTTTTCAATAAAATTCTACTTTTAATAAAAATAGATTTTTCCAACATTTGCATATTTAGCCATCTAGTTATGGAACTTATTTTTTCCCCAAGATCTATTGAGTAAAATGTACTTTGTTCCTGGGACAGCCCCTGTAAGGCCGGCTATAGCAATTGTTACCATGAAATAGACGAGGGAATTAGGAATTGCCAATCCTCCCTATTTTGGAGATAAAGCGGCTTCAGTGTCGGCAGTTTTTCTCAAAACAAGGTTTTTGAACAAATGTTCAATTATTTTTTTAATCTTTTTTTGAGATCCAAATTGGCCTATTTGAGAACACATACAAAATGGGGGGGAAAAGTATATTTTTATTTTATTTTTTTAAAATATACAATCTTAAAGAGAAATTACAATAAAATTCCCCCAAACCTCTCCCTTCCCCATATCCAGAATGTTGCGGTACAATGACCTACACAGATACCCCCTGTACAGAAATATTAGGGCTCCAGCAGCATCACATATTTTATACAAAAGAATAGCGATAGGAGAAAAAGAAGTCCAGCGCAGTCCCCAGAGTGTGTCTTTAAAATATTCCACGTTTATTTCAAATATCCATAAAAATTCATATACAAAGCGGTCAGCAGGGAAGTTGAGTGCTTACAGAAACCCCATAGAACTACGCGTTTTGACACAGTCTTACTCATGAGTATATGAATTTTTATGGATATTTGAAATAAACGTGGAATATTTTAAAGACACACTCTGAGGACTGCGCTGGACTTCCTATTTCTCCTATTGTGAATTGGGCAGCCAAGCCTTCCGTGCGCCGGGTCCATACAGACAGTGGTAAACAGCAGATCGGTGAGCTGAACTTTCTCTCTTCTTTCTAAAGAATAGCGATACCTCCATAGTTCCCTATACAATGACTTATTGATCAGACAAGGTCCTCATATTCAGGCAGTTTGTATTATTCTGAAATGCTCTTTAGATCGACAAGATCAGTGACTCTAAAGACCTCATCTCGTACTAACAATTTTGGAAAAGTATCCAGCCATGGGGCCAAGATTTCCCCCCCCCCTATAATTGGCTCTAGTGTTTCTTTTACAATAAATCTCTTTCTCATACAGTCTTGTAGTAATGACTTTGTTAATCACGTTATGTAGGAGGGTTTGCCTGAATCCATCTAAATGTTATCAATCTGTAGCACCGGCATCCTACAGGGACTCCAACTGACCGCCGCTGCCACGTTGCATCCTCCCCCTAGAGCTCCATGGTCGCTCATGTGCTAGTCTGCCTCCCTCTCCCTCCGGGAACCCACGTAGTATTCGTGCGCACCATCCCTCCTCTTAAAGGGCCAGCACGCTATTTCCAGGAAATGTCTCTCTACCTATAGCTGAAAAGCACTATATATATTTAAGGCACCCTCCCATTAGGGGAGGCGCCTGCGCAACATCCTTAGTTTGGCTAACAGTCTGCTAGTTAGTTGTCAGGTCCTATTTTCCCTGTGTCAGTCAACTGTATCTGCCTCCCCATACCTATCTGTCCCTGCCGTACCCACCATATATGTCTGTACCCCCTTGCCTGTCTGCCTCAGTCATCGCGCCTGTACTTGCGTCCATCTCCCGCCCTGGGGGTCAGCTGCCACAGTCCCGGTCATTGCCCTCGGAGTGGTACCTGGAGTCCACATTGAGGTGGTGCTTAGTGAATCCCCTCCCACAACAGGGTAAGCCCGGGTTCCCTCATGTGGTACACTAACCATGCTCACATCTCTACACTGGCCATGAGCGTTACACATCTATGTGCAAGAAACAATAAATGTCCTAAAACAGTTTTACTATGTGTGTAAACTGTCATTTCTTTTACATACCCTAACAAAGCTTGGGGTCTCCAACCTAAACCTGATGACTGTGATTTATTTACACTTGTAGGGAGGACCACTCAACACTGTCCTTTTTATTATGCAGCATCCAATGAGAATGTGGCCCTACCACTGTAGCTATCTGTTGGGATCTGAAGATTTTGGAAATATATTTATAGAGGCGGGTTTTTCAGGCATAAATACTGTGTTTTACTGTGTTTTATCTATTGGCCAATACATTTCCCATTATGTAGACATCAGCTGTCAAAAGATAAACCGGCTAGTATGAACCTGGAAAGGTGACATCGTTCCGAACTTTAGCAAGACCACAACTATGGCATCCTGCATTGAGGATGGCAATGATCATGAATCTCCCGCCCCAGGGCCTTAGGTTACTCGGTGTTAGGCCGGACTAGTCAGGAGTAGTCAGCGGTGGCGGGGCCCGGCTCCGTGACCCTGGCGGAGTCAATTAAAATGGCGGTATTGGGGAGGTGATGATGGGGGTTGTAGTTTATTTCAATTCGTGACGCCACCTGTGGTAATTTGCAGCTATGGAGCCACAGCTGCTGGAAGGGTCCTCCGGGGATGTTATGGCAGCTGAGGTGTTTCTTGCTCTCCACAGGTAGAGCGGGTACCCCAGGGCAAGCTTTGGTGCTTGGTAAAGTCTATGGTGTTTGCTGATGAAGTGCGAGACAAAGCAGATGACACAGGGCTAGCAGTTAAGATGTTTACTCACTGTTGCTTCAACACTGTAGCTGACCGATTACCCACAGTGTGCCAGGATCCGCTGTCAGGGACCTCCGCTGATCCCGGATAGTTCAAGGGTCAGTACCGGTGCACCCCTCTATGTGTCCTTTCTAACTGTCTCTTTAGAGCTAAACTGTACTGGATTGTCTTGCGCCTCCACCACAGGGCCTGTACAAAGGTGGCTGACCTCAGTCGTACTTTTCCCCCTTCACCGGTGATCTGTGGCGGGCTGTGGTCTTGGGTGCCTGCAGCAATCTCCCAGACCATCGGTTTCACTGAATGGAATGTCTTTCTTCCCTCAGTCTAGGGACCGTCCCTGTACTGCAGCCAGATTCCTCCACCCGATCTTCTAGTGGAACAGGTCACGGGAAAATTGCCCTTCCGTGGCCCTGGAATCCCTTCATTCGGTGTCACCTGGGCCTAGCAAGACCCCAGAATCTCCACCTGGAACCTTTTTCTTTCTTTTCTGTCTGCTGTCCTTGCCTGACAGCCCACTTCACACTCCTTCACTTCCTCCTTCTCCTGACAGACTGCCTGCACTTGAACTTACTGGTTCCCCTTTCTACTCTCTGACTCCTCCCACACTCTCCCTGGCTAGGCCCCTCCCCTCACGATTGGGACAATTGGATGGGACTTACGGCCCCATGATCATCAATGGGGGTGCTGCCTCTATCCCTGACCCGGTGTATGACCTACCAATTGGTGTGTGCAAGTTTAGTCTGTGTACTGGTAGATGACCCCTTCTTACCTGGGATGGGATACCACACCTCTGGCTGAGATGCAGTACCTCTTTGGCGATGGAAGCCTCAGGGGTGCCTCAATCACCTACCGAGAGTTTTATTAAACTTTTCCGCTAGCTTGGGTAACAATATATCTTTATATCTCAATATCTTTTGTGGCGCCCTGGACAAGCCAGGTCGTCACAGGTACTGCAACAACACACCCCACACCCCGAGATAGGCACACCAGTCACAAACAAATCCTTGTTGCCTCCCTCCAGGGGCTGATGTCCACACCAGGTGGGGTAGGAGCCAGGCTGTTGGCCCCACCCACTGAGGAGTTCACAGTCCTGGAGGCGGGAAAGGAAGTCAGAAGAGTGAGGGAGAGTGAAGGAGAAGGAAGTAGTAGTAGAGGAGCAGACTGACCGTGTCCGGGTACGTGGCCCAGGCACCGAGAGCAAGGTTGGCAGACGGTGGCCGTCTGCAGGAGAGGCCGATTGACGCGGAACCGTAGGACCGGGAACGGGCGGTGGCCCACCGGTACCGAACCGGGGAGCGAAGAGAAGCCAGCACAAACTGGCAGGGCCTACGGACCCCGACCAGGCTTGGAGTCGCCGTTAAACAGGTCAAATCCGTTAGCAACCGGAACCTCCGGGGATTCCTAGCAACAAAGACCCGACTGAAGGCAACCGTCCAAACCGAGAAAGGGAAATACAACTACCGCAACAGTTAGAATTCCCAGGGCCAGAGCCTGCGGGCAAAAGGGGCTCCTCCGGCCCATATCCAAGCTGGGGAGCGGGTTACCGGTGGGAAGCCATCGGGACCGAAGATACACAACAGGTGCAGGGAAAGGCAGCCACCACCAACCTACCGGGAATAACTACAGCAGCCGGCTGCGGGACCCGTCCATCCAGCCATTTGTTTTACCGGAGACTCCGTATACGTTATTGGCTGAGTGAGTACCACCGTGCCGTCTGGCACCGCGCTGCCCCCGCGACCCTGCACCTCACCAACCCTGCCTCCCCTGTCACCTCACCGGGCCCCGGGACCACCAAATCCCCCCTACCCACGGAGGGGAAGGAAACATCTCGGCTGCTCCCTGTCATCGCTCCCGGGATCCCCATTCAGAGCAGCGGTGGTTACCCAACCTCACCACAAACCGTGGGTGGCATCACGGACCAACTCCCCAAACCCAAACCACCCCTTTTCACTCACGGGCGAGGAGCGCCGCTCGAGCCACCGAGCAGCAGCGCCGGACCCGAGCGTTAGCGAGAGCGCAGCGGCGGCGGCCTCCTCCCCGCCCACGACACTTTCATACATTTTCCTTGGAAGGCTATCCACCCCAGAGTTTTTCAGTGGCTATAGGCCATATTCAGTGGGGAAATAAGTATTTGTTACTCCGATTTTGCAAGTTTTACCACCTACGTAGAATGAACAAGTCTAGAATTTTTATCGTAGGTACATTGCAACTGTGAAAAAACAAAATCCTCCAAAAATCCAGAACATCACATTTTATGATTTGTAAATAATTAGCATTTTATTGCATGGAATAAGTATTTGATGCAATAGAAAAACAGAACTTAATATTTGGTACAGAAACCATTGTTTGCAATTACAGAGGGCAGACGTTTCCCGAAACTTCTTGACCAAGTTTGTACACCCTGCAGCAGGGATTTTGGCCCACTCCTCCATACAGATCTTCTCCAGAACTTTCAGGTTACGGGGCTGTCACTGAGCAAAATTGAGTTTCAACTCCACCCAAAAATGTTGTATTGGGTTCAGGTCTGAAGACTGGCTAGGCCACTCCAGGATCTTGAAATGTTTCTTTAGGCCCTGTCACACACACAGATAAATCTTTAGCAGATCTGTGGTTGCAGTGAAATCATGGACATATTGTTCCATTTGTACACAGCCACAAACCTGGCACTGATTGTCCACAATTTCACTGCAACCACAGATCTACCACAGATCTGCCACAGATTTATCTGTGTCTGTGTTTGTGTGTGTGTGACAGGGCCTTTAGGGAGCCACTCCTTAGTTGCCCTGGCTGTGAGTTTCAGGTAATCCTAATTCTGGAAGACCCAGCCATAACCCATCTTCAATGCTCTTACTGAGGGGAGGAAGTTGTTGGCCAAAATCTCACAATACATGATGTTCCACCCCCATGCATCATGGTTGGGAGGCTGTTCTAGGGGGTTGTACTCATTCATCTTCTTCCTCCAAACACGGCGAGTGGAATTGGTACCAAAAAGTTCTATTTTGTGGTCAGATCTGACCACATGACTTTCTCCAATACCTCCTCTGGATTAGAGCTGAGCGAACACCCATGATTTGGTTCGCCGAACCAAACAAAGGGTAAGTTTGCTGAACCTATATCGAACCAAACTTCGAACCTTTCCAAACCCCATTGGGGTAACATAAGGCACAGAAAACACAATTAAGAGGGTCAAAAAGCTTTCAAAACAGCAGAAATGCTGCAAAAAAACTGCAAAAGAGCAAAAAAGTCCAGCACCACTGTTTTGGCATAGCCATTAGCTTCCTAGGCTATTGACAAAAGAAATATAGAGGTGAATGAGAGACAGTTGTAGGGCTAGTGCGGAAGGTGTAGGGGTAGTTGTAATGATGGATTGAGAATCATGTGGTCTGCTCGATGTTTCACATGGATCTAAAACACCAGGCATGGTCACTTTCATAAAACCTGATGGTCCCTCACTCATTCCCACTGTAGCGGGTAAAGATGAGGAGTTTCTGAGGTCGGAAACCTGTTTTACTATACTTTCAATGGTGACGCTGGAGAAGGAAGAAGCAAGAGACAATGTTGATATTGTAGCCAGTAGTTGGGTAGGCTCCATAGTCTGCATTTTATCGCAGTGAAATTCCCACAGTAATGCATGTTGGTTGTGCATGTACCTAGTCATGCATGTAGTAGTCAAATTATTACAATTTCTGCCTCTACACAGCCGTTGTTTATAACGCTGGCAGATAATGGAATTAGGGTCATCTGTTTTGGTCTGCAAAAAGGCCCAGGCTAGGCAACCCTTCTTGCGAACTGCAGATCCGCAAATGCTGCTGCTCACAGCCAGACTTGTGGCTGAGGATGCAGTGCTTCTCATGGTTGCATCACTTTGTGCGGGAATCGCCATTTTAACATCCTCCCCTTCCTTGTCCTCCTTCTCCTCCTCATCTACCGAGCTACTCAACTGTGGGTTGAGAAGAAGTGGGATCTCCAACTTTGTCATTGTGCTCTATGTTGGCCCCCTCCTTTTCTTCCTAATCGGACATCAAATCACAGTACGCAAGCGCCTCAGGTATTTGAGTCTCATCATCACCTCCACTACCGGGGGTCCTCAGTTGACAAAAGTTGGGATCCTGCTGGGACAGTATTTCATTCAAGCCAGAATCCAACTCCCAATTATTTTGGGTATCGGTGCAGATGTTTTCCTCCTCTTCATTTGGGGAATCTTTAGAGCGGACCTGTAAAGATGTCCATGCGATAGAATGTGTGAACAACTCTTGAGACTCGCCCATGTGTGGTTCCCCACAGTCAATTTGCTTGTTGGAGATTTGTGACGCAGGCCAAAACAACTGTAGTTGGGGTGGCACCTCTGAAGAATAAACTGTGTGATGTGGAGAAAGAGGAGAGGCTACTTGATACAGTACAGTTCAAAGTTGAATCGATGTACGGCTGGCGAACAAATCTAGTGTAGTAGGATGTCCAGTAAGGTAAGTTGTTCTCATTTCTCTTGTGACAGGCTGAGCAGGTGTTTGCTCACTAGACCTTTGACTAAAAGAACTTCCCACACGTACACCTCCAACACCCCGCCTGTTCCCCCTTTCACGACCACCTCATCGGGATTTACCACTCATGGTATATGTACCCTTCCTCTTTCAAACAGATGTTGCTCAACCCTACGCCAACACCTGTCAGACAAAAGATAAAATATTTTTTTTATTTCCTGCTTCAGTTGCCAATATTGTGATGGCACGAAAAAGTACCACTACCTACAATAGTGTTTCCCTGCCTGATTTTGACAGACACAGAAAAATTAGAAGAACACCATTGTACCTTGTTTAATAGCAATTTTTCAGCAGACACCACTTCCAATACCTAAAAATTTATTTCAGTGCGCAATTTAGAGCAGACCCAGAAAAGTGGCAATAAACAATTTTTAGATACTGCACCAAAAACTTTATTAGGACCGCCAATTATACGTGGTTATACTGAGAGCGGTATTTTAAAAGTTTTGTAAAGACAATTAAAATTGGCAACATACAGTGTGTAGTTACTGCACTAGCATTTTTTTTAAGGCCCGTCAATATGTGGCTATACACAGAGCACTATTTTTAATTTTTCTAAAGGCAATTTAAATTGCCAAGATAGAGTGTGTAGATACTCCAATAACAATTTTTTTTAGGTCCGTCAAGAATACGTGGCTATACCCAAAGTGTTTTTTAGATGTTTGTAAAGGCAATTAAAATTGCCAAGATATCGTGTGTAGATACTGCACTAACAATAACTATAAATGTATTGGCCTGTGTAATTTAGAGCAGACAGCAATATTTGGATGCCTCACTTGCAACTTTTAAGCTTGCACTACAAGTACCTTCAATCCCTATTTCTATGATTTAACACTAGAAGTACCAGGAATTTCGAGCTCTATGGATTCCATAGGTAGAAATGTTTAATGACCCCTCTCTGGGATTTCTAGTGTTAATGTGCCGATTTGTGGCACAACAAAACCTCTCCCTACAATGCACGTCCCTATTCTAAACTATCGCTTCCCTATCTAGATCAACTGACTAACATTAAACCCCTCATTTCACTGTCTAGCTAGAGATGAGCGAACCGGCCTCGGGTCGACTCGACGAACCGAGGTCTGGTTCGAGTTCGGTTCGACGAACCGGTTTGGCAAACCACTCAAACCCCATAGGAAACAATGGGAGGCAATCACAAACACATAAAAACACATTATAAATGTACACATACAGTTAATAAACATTGCCATAACACTTACCTGTCCCCGTGATCCGTGCTGCACTCTGTCTCCTGCCGCTATTCCATCCGATGATCGCTGAATCTTCCTGGTAACCAGTCCTCCCAGCAGTGATGCAGGACCTATCGTGACGTCAAAATAGCCGTGTGACCAGTCACGTGTCTATTATCTCATTGGCTACAGACTGGTCACATGACTATGACGCGTCATGCTAGGACCTGTCATTGCATCTCTCTTTTACACGGTGCACGTTTGTGTATCGCCGTGTACCGGCGACATGCTCTAGCACACGATCGACTCCCCGCTCTGCTTCCCCGTTCCCTTAAGGTACCGTCACAATAAGCGACGCTCCAGCGATCCCACCAGCAACCTGACCTGTCGCTGGAGCGTCGCTACACGGCTTGCTGGTGAGCTGTCAGGCAGATCTCACCAGCAACCAGTGACCAGCCCCCAGCCAGCAGCGCCGCGTGGAAGTGATGCTGCGCTTGGTAACTAAGGTAAATATCGGGCAACCAACCCGATATTTACCTTGGTTACCAGCGCACACCGCATAGCGCTGGCTCCCTGCACTCTTAGCCACAGTACACATAGGGTTAAGTTTATCCGTTGTGTAGTCTGGCTATGTGTGCACGGAGCAGGGAGCCGGCACTGACAGCGTGACAGCGGCGGACGCTGGTAACGAAGGTAAACATCGGGTAACCAAGGAAAGGGCTTCTTGGTTACCCGATGTTTACCGTGGTTACCAGCGTCTGCAGAAGCCGCAGAAGCCTGACCGGTGACACAGCCAGTCAATAACAGAGATCACCGTTGCCATAGCAACGGCCTTGGTAGCGGTGACGGGGACGTCCCGCTACCAGCACGCAGTGGCACCGGAATCACGTGATCAGAGCACCGTTGCTATGGCAACCCGTGCCACCGCTTAGAGCCGGGAGCCTGTGGTCACTCACACAGAGTGATTTCTGCACGGAGCACAGCGTCCTTTCTCCCATGCACTGCTGTCTGATGGAGCAGACAGAGCTGCATGTGTTGAAGGAGAAAGAAGACAGAAGACCATGGATCGTGGAGGTGTGACAGGGGGTAATAAAGATGGAGTCTCTAAGTGTGTCTGTGTATTTATTTCTATTAAAGTATTTTTTCTCTGTGTGGTAATTTTTTGAACCCTTTATTGGAGATTCTTAATGGCTGTGTCAAACGTGCCTGACATTAAGAATCTCTGGCTTAATACTAGCTAGTAAAACATAGCTAGTATTAACTCATTATTACCCAGCAAGCCACCCGGCTTCAGGGCTGCTGGAAGAGTTGGATACAGTGCCAGAAGATGGCGATTCTATGAGAACGCCATTTTCTGGGGCGGCTGTGGACTGCAATTCGCAGCAGAAGGGCCCAGAAACTAAGAAGCTAACCTGTGCTGCGGATCCAATCCCCAGCTGCCTAGTTTTACCCGGCTGGACACAAAAATGGGGCGAAACCCACGTCGTTTTTTTTTTTAATTATTTCATGAAATTCATGAAATAATTAAAAAAAGGGCTTCCCTATATTTTTAGTTCACAGCCGGGTACAAATAGGCAGCTGGGGGTTACGGGCAGCCCGTACCTGTCTGCTGTACCTGGCTAGCATACAAAAATATGGCAAAGCCCACATCATTTTTTTTTTAGTTTTTTGGCAAAAAAAATGCTTCCCTGGATTTCCCATTGCCAGTGAAGGTACCACCAAGCAGTAGGGGTTAGCAGCCAGTAGCTGCTCGGATTACCCTCAGCTAGCAATACAAAAAATGCAGCGGGAGCCCATATATATTTTTTTAATTATTTATTTAAATAACTAAAAAAAGAAAGGGCTTCCCTGTATTTTGATTGCCTGACATGACAGTGCTGTAAAAAGAAATCATTAAAAAAATGACATAGCACTCCGCGATATTTTTGATTCTCAGCGCAGATAAAGCAGACAGCTACGGGTTGCCACCCCCATCTGCCTGGCGTTACCTTGGCTGGCAATCAAAATACAGGGTAGCCCATTAATTTTTTTTATTTAAAAAAATAGTTTAAAAAAAAATGACGTGGGGTCTCCCCATTTTTGATAGCCAGCTAGGGTAAAGCAGAAGGCTGTAGGCTGAAAACCACAGCTGGCAGCTTTACCGTGGTTGGGGATCCAATGTGGAGGTCACCCCAGGCTCTTTTTTATAATTATTTTATAAATAATAATAATTACAAAAAAATAGTAGGGTCCCCCCCAAATTGGATCACCAGCCAAGGTAAAGCGGACAGCTGTGGTCTGGTATTCTCAGGTTGGGAAGGTCCATAGTTATTGGCCCTTCACAGCCTAAAAATAGCAGGCCGCAGGCGCCCCAGAATTGGCGTATCCACTAGATGCGTCAATCCTGGCGCTTCACCCCAGCTCATCCCGTGCCCTGGTGCAGTGGCAAACGGGGTAATAAATGGAGTTGATAATAGCTGTAAAGTCACCTGACATCAAGCCCAGCAGTTCGTGATGTCATGGCGTCTATCAGATACCCGACATCACAAACTGTCAGTACTAACAAAACAAATAGATGGAAAAAAATGTATTTGAAAAAACACTCCCCAAAACATTCCCTCTTTCACCAATTTATTGTAAGGCAAAAAAAAATAAATAGGTCCCACGATGACTCTGGACCATCTAGAACATGGGGGGACACACTCAGGGAACGTATCCCCCATTTTCTAGGAGTGCAGACCCTCCATGTGAGGAGTGTGGGTGCAATGAATCTGCACCCACTCTCCCCGGGTCAACAGCAGCAGAGTCCATGTCGTAACTGTTGCTACCAAAGCTGCAATGCCCTGCTCATAAGGTAAGGGCATGCCTAATCAGGAGAACTATTCTACATTTCCAAATATTGGTATTTGCTGATATTATTGCTATTCCACCTACTATATATTGGGGATAGGATCTTGGAGATGGAATACCCCTTTAAGTCCAGTTATCCAGCTGAAAGAATACTAAACAACAGAGCTCGCTATTTAGACATGTTTTCTTCTGGCGTATAACGGACTCTCATGTTTGGTAGTCGTTCAGCAGGGCAACTATAAAAGCAAATCCCTCCATTTGGAAATGTAGTATAGCTCTCCTGATCAACTATGTTCCTTACCTCATGAGCAGGGCATTGCAGTAGCTTACAGATGCATGGTTACCACCACTCACTGTGTCTGAACACAGGAACTTGAGCTGACAGCCACTCTGTGCATGCGGCAGCATCTATTGTGAAGGAGGGGGCCGCGGGGGATCAATGCTGCACAGGTACCGTGGGACACCAGGGAACACCGGTGGGGTTATAGGGGGTGACCTGGCAGGGCCTGGGGAGGAGTTCTCTGTCGCATGTGTCATGGCACATGCGACAGAAATCAGAGGAGTAGGGTGAATGCGGCCGGCGCGCTGCTGTGCGCGCGGCCATCTTGGATTTTCCGTGAGGGGGTCAGGGGGGGGCACTTTGGCGACACCGGGGGATCGGGGAGGAGATTTATCTCCCATCTGACATGTTTGTTCATGCCAGATGGGAGATAAATCATTTTTTACCGGCGCTGTCATTTACTGTAACGTGATCACCGGTATACGGTGTATACCTGTGATCACGTGAGCGGGGACCGGAAAAACCGGCCTGAATCATGATCTCCAGGGTCTCAGCTACCCCTGAAACCCCGGAGATTTTCTGACGCTGGGGGGCGCTATTCACTTATTTCTGCCTGCTGTTTATAAACGGCAGATTAGAATAAGGCTACATTCACACGACCGATCCGTTTTTGCGGTTTGCAAAAAACGGTCCGTTTTTTTCACGGGTGCATCCGTGTGGCATCCGTTTCCGTTCCGTATTGTTAGGTCCGGGTGGTGGATCCACTGGGCCGTGCACCCCACCGGAGGCCTGGGTGCACGTTAGCCGGAGCACTAGCGTGGCAGGGACTGCGTCCCACAGGGGACTGGTAGAACAGTCACTGTGGCTTCAGTGTTCCTAGTGACAGTGCAGGAATCAGGCACAGGTGCCAGGTAGGAATGTCAGGCAATAGTATGATCACAGGACACGGCACAAGGGGGACCTGAGCACCTAGCTTTCAAGACAAGGCTTACAAGACACTTTGATCAGGCCCCGCCCACATGGCAAGGCCAGTCTTATATACCCAGCACAGCCTCATGTCATATTCTGCTGCAGCAGTGAAGGGCCCATAAGACCAGGTGAGTGGGCGCGGCCCGACCCTATACAGAAGCATGATTCAGACACATGAGACTGGGGACAGGACACAGGAGAGCACGAGCGGGAGCGGCAGCCGTGACCGGTGGACACGTGGACTGGATCAGTGGGTAAGGAGCGGTGCCGTGCAGGTGCGACCGGATCAGTGGATAAGGAGCGGTGCGTACTGCCAAAAAACTGAAGGAGGGAAAATACATAAATTTACCCAGGATCCATAGCTTCAACCTACATGAGGCGGTCACATGTTAAGTCCAGTGCCACTTTCTACTGCTTTTCACAGCGTAGAGCGCTCTGGTGATTTTCTTGTGCTTGTACACTTCATATCAGTCTTTTCTGTCATTATAATGGCAGAAAGACACATAATGTCCCACTCTCCTGCATTTTGTAATTTTGCACCCTTTGGTGCCTTTCATGTGGCACTAAGGGGTGCTTAGCCTTGTATTTACCAAAATGAATAAATAAATTTAAAAAAAAAATGACGTGTTGTTCCCCCTATTTTTGTAGCCAGCTAGGGTATAGCAGACGGCTGCAGCCTGCAGACCACAGCTGGCAGCTTCACCTTGGCTGGTAATCCAAAACTGAGGGCACCCCACGCTGTTATTTTAAATTAAATAAATAATTAAAAAAAAAAAACACGTAGGGGTCCCCCCAAAATTGGACCACCAGCCAAGGTAAAGCAGACTGCTGGGGTCTGATATTCTCAGACTAGGGAGGTCCACTGTTATTGGACACTCCCCAGCCTAAAAATAGCAGGCCGCAGCCACCCCAGAAGTGGCGCATCCATTAGATGCGCCAATCCTGGTGCTTCGCCCCAGCTCATCCCGTGTCCTGGTGCGGTGGCAAACGGGGTAATATATGGGGTTAATACCAGATGTGTAATGTCACTTGGCATCAAGCCCTGGGGTTTGTGAGGTCAGGCGACATCACCAACCCAGTCAGTAATAAAAAAAAAAGTAGACGACAAGCACATTTTTATTTGAAAAAACATTGCCCAACACATTGCCTCTTTCACCAATTTATTAGAAAGAAAAACAAATCCAGGTCTGCTGTAATCCAAGGGGTTCCCATGACGATCCCTACCATAGTAGCTGTCCCAGTCAATGAAGAACAGAATGTTCCCCATTGGCTGGGAGAGTAATGCAGTGACCTGAGCTAACATCAGAAGGTCAGCCAGGTCACTGCAGGGCATGACAAGTGCTGCTGTCAGGAGCGAGGTACATTACCTGCGGTGACGATCTCCTGCACTGCTGACAGCAGTACTGTCACTGACTTCTATGACCGCCGACTTCACAGCTAAGTATCGCGAGAGCCCGTGACGTCACCGCTAGTGACAGTCTCGGTCCGCAGTGACAGATGTGAAGCGGCAGCCATGGAGGACAGGACTTCATCACCGCAGGTAAGCCGAGCGGGGCCATGTGTGCGGTGCGAGGTGGGCATAGCCTAGCAGGGCTATGTGTGCGGTGCGAGGTGGGCGGAGCCTAGCGGGGTAATGTGTGCGGGTGCGAGGTGGGCAGAGCCTAGCGGGTAATGTGTGCAGGTGCGAGGTGGGCGGAGCCTAGCGAGGTAATGTGTGCGGGTGCGAGGTGGGCGGAGCCTAGCAGGGCTATGTGTGTGGTGTGAGGTGGGCGGAGCCTAGCGGGGTAATGTAAGCGGTGCGAGGTGGGCGGAGCCTAGCGGGGTAATGTGTGCGGGTGCGAGGTGGGCGGAGCCAAGCGGGGCCATGTGTGCGGTGCGAGGTGGGAGGAGCCTAGCGAGGTATTGTGTGCGGGTGCGAGGTGGGCGGAGCCTAGCGGGGCTATGTGTGCAGTGCAAGTTGGGCGGAGCCTAGCGGGGTAATGTGTGCGGTGCGAGGTGGATGGAGCCTAGCGGGGCTATGTGTGTGGTGCGAGGTGGGTGGAGCCTAGCGGTGTAATGTGTGTGGGTGCGAGGTGGGCGGAGCCTAGCAGGCTAATGTGTGCGGTGCGAGGTGGGCGGAGCCTAGCGGGGCTATGCGTGCGGTGCGAGGTGGGCAGAGCCTAGCGGGGTAATGTGTGCGGTGCGAGGTGGGCGGAGCCTAGAGGGGCTATGTATTCGGTGTGAGGTGGGCGGAGCCTAGCGGAGTAATATGTGCGGGTGCGAGGTGGGCGGAGCCAAGCGGGGCCATGTGTGCGGTGCGAGGTGGGTGGAGCCTAGCGGGGTAATGTGTGCGGGTGCGAGGTGGGCAGAGCCTAGCGAGGTAATGTGTGCGGGTGCGAGGTGGGCGGAGCCTAGTGGGGCTATGTGTGCGGGTGCGAGGTGGGCAGAGCCTAGCAGGGCCATGTGTGCGGGCGGCGGAGTGCGAAGTGGGTGGAGCCTAGCGGGGCCATGTGGCGCTGAGGACGTCAGTGTCGGGGACTGCATGGCTGGGGACAGGTGAGTGTGTGTGTGTACATGCTGAGTGCAGGAGGGGGCGGAGCCTAGCGGGGAAGTGTCGGCTCCCTGCACGCGTAACCAGGGTAAATATCGGGTTACTAACCAAAGCGCTTTGCTTGGATACCCGATGTTTATCCTAGTTACCAGCTTACCGCAGGCTGCCAGCGATGGCTCCCTGCACACTGTAGCTGTAAAAAGCCCTGCTTTTGCTGATAGAACCGTTCTCAAACGTAACTCGAACTGTCGAGCTTTTAGCAAAAAGCTCGAGTTCTAGTTCGATCTAGAACACCCCCCAAAATCACTCGAACCACGAACTGGCGAACCTCGAACCGCACTCTACTCTATGTCTAGCAGCAGCACCTTCCCTGATGAGTAACATTCAGAAAATGGCCCGACACAAAATCGACACTATTTACAGTATGTGCACACTGACATACTTATTTTCCCCCAAAGCTCCAATTCTTCCAAACTTTAAGGTCTCTTGATTCTGTAGATAGACTTTCCAGATTTGGACTAATGAAGCAATAAGATTATCTCATTCACCGTTTGCGATATTTAGATGTATATGTGGCGCCCCTGTGGTTAGGCACTTCAGGGGAATACAGCACCTTAACAACAAGGTGCAGTGCTCTTTGGTCACAGGTGAAAGAGAGAAGAAATGCAGAGTCTTATATTAGCTTGAGTAACAATGACTCAGCAGCCCCTACCTTCATATTCCTGGGACTGTTTATATAGTAGGTCCATAGGGGGGGTGGAGCCTAGCTGAGCATGAGACGCGACGTGGTTGCCAGGACGACTGGGTGACAGTCAGTCAGTAAGGAGCGACAAGAAGAGACGAGAGTAAATTGATGACTGAGAGAAGGGCTAGAAATAACATAGGCCCGACGTCCTGAGCGAGGGTACCCCAAAAGAAAAGAAAAACACTGGAAAAGGTGTAACCCAGACGGAAAGGGGACGCTTTAGGTCTGGCGAGAGCTGGCTGAAGAGTTCAGGTCGACACCGGTATAACGGGACCGAGGAGGTTTGTCAGGTTTATCCCCAAAACCATTGACCGTTAACCTGGGATCCTAAATTAGAGGAGTCCCGGTACCCATCAAGAGTCTGACTACTAACCCCAAGTCGAGTTCACGACGCTGTTGAGGATAGATAAAGAAATCGTGCAGTATCATGACCAGCTGAGGGAGGATTCTCCGATCATGATGTCTGTGTTACCAAACCCTTTAACCTCTAAGAATAAACACACGGACTGCATGCGACTTGGTTTAAAATGGCCACAGCAGCCTTTTATTGCCTATTGTTTACAAACTAACACCTTAGGGACACCGTCCAACGGGCGACCCCAAACAACAACATAAAGGTAACAATAGACAATAACATTTACAAGATCCCCCCTGGGCAGGCCCAGTCCAGTAACTACTACTCCCCATGTCCCTGGCCGCAACACACCGACCCAGAGACGAGGTGCCAATCACCCACGGATTGACCCCCACACTTTTGCAGAACCCCGTGCCTGCCACACCCCGGAACCGAGAGCCACCATACCAAGACAATGACTCCCGGTCCGGCCACCAATCACTTCCAAACCTCTGGACCAGACCTACCCCCCCGCTGCTGTGACAAATAGCATCCCAACTACCCAAAACCACAACCCCCCATATAACACAAAGGGAGGGTGGGCGGGGATCACTCGGCGTCCGGAAGCAGAAGAGGAGGTAACTCCTTCAACCCCCAGACTAACCTTTTCCCTACTCCTCCTCTTCCTCCCCGGCTAAACCAACCCACCATGCCATATTAGGTTTACCTACAATGTCCCTATTAACCCCATCACTCCCTACCTCCCCCTTGGTCATGTCGCCCCTCCCCCCAAGGAGTCCGTGGCTTTCTTGACCAGCTGAGAGAGGATTCTCCGGTCATGATGTCTGTGTTACCAAACCCTTTAACCTCTAAGAATAAACACACGGACTGCATGCGACTTGGTTCAAAATGGCCACAGCAGCCTTTTATTGCCTATTGTTTACAAACTAACACCTTAGGGACACCGTCCAACGGGCGACCCCAAACAACAACATAAAGGTAACAATAGACAATAACATTTACAAGATCCCCCCGGGGTAGGCCCAGTCCAGTAACTACTACTCCCCATGTCCCTGGCCGCAACACACCGACCCAGAGACGAGGTGCCAATCACCCACGGATTGACCCCCACACTTTTGCAGAACCCCGTGCCTGCCACACCCCGGAACTGAGAGCCACCATACCAAGACAATGACTCCCGGTCCGGCCACCAATCACTTCCAAACCTCTGGACCAGACCTACCCCGCCGCCACAGGACAGGCCACGTGACACCTTACGTGACCTGGACCCGCCACACACCAAAAGCACGCTCCACACCATCCTACAGGCCCAACATCCACAAATCCACACCGATATCATTAAGGTGCACACCATCACCCCTCCGAAATCGCCAATCTGCCGGCTCTAACTCCCTGTGTCGTACCACAATCCCACCGTTCCTGGTCACGAACCGAGCAACCACCCGATTCACCTGGGCCCTGGCCTTATTAACCTTCTCCACCGACCGAGCCCCCCTCCATGCCAACCTGGTCACTATGTCGGACCATACCACCAACAAACCAGGGTATTGTTTCCACAACAGTAGTAGATCAATCTTGATATCACGGATCAGATCCCGCAACGCCCGGGTACCAAGATCATTACCCCCCACGTGTAGCACCAACACATCCGGGGGCCGCTCAACCTTACAATGAAATCGAAATTCCGGGACCACCCTGCACCACTCCATGCCCCGAACGCCGATCCACCGAATAGTCGCCTGTGCGCGATCCAAACCCAGCTGCCGACCATTCAGGCGAACCTCAGCCCGACGGGCCCCCCAAAATACGAAGGAATGCCCCAAGATCCAGATCAGGCACTTCCCTTCAACAAAATAAACAGAACAAAATTCAAACCAATAACATCACAACCACCAACCAACCAGCAACACCCCCGTCGTAAAATCACCCACCCGTAACCAAATTACCACGTTACTACAACAACTGCGGTCTCACATACCGCTGAAAACAAGAAGATTCCCATCTACCAATACGCTTTATCACCTCATCTCCAAGCCCCCAACGAGCTGCCTCTGTAGCTGCACCAATCCGAAATGAATGCGACCCGAATTCTTCTGGGCGCACCCCCGTATTATGTAAACTGCGCCGCAGAAGCACCACAAACTGGAACCTTGATAAGAAAGACCCATTCAAATGCCGCAACAACGGACCCGGTAAGCCCCCCCTCACAGCCACAAATCTCTCGACCAAACGCACAGGGCACAATTCCTTGCCCGGAACCGCATATAACACCACCAACCTACCACGACCCAGCTGATCCGTCTTTGACCGCCGAATTCGGCACTCCACCTGACTACCGCTCACTCGCACATCCTCCAGCATCAAACCGCCACACACCACTCTGGACGGGCTTACCAGCTCACCGATCCTGAAAGCCCCATAAAAGGCAAGGCAAAAAGCTGTGGTAAACAAAACTGTCTCGTAGGCCGACTCACAAATGTCCCTGAGGCCACCTACCATCCGTCTCAACAAACCGAACAATACAGGACGCCTCTTGTCCCTCACCCGTACTCCACGACGAAAACCCCGCAAAGCCTGGCGAACCCGAAAATCATGGGAAACATCACAGTCCCCTCTCATTTTCAACCAAAACGCCATCGCCGACACCCGATGTGCCACTGCGGACGCCGATCACCCAGCCGAGAAATCCGTACTCACCAACGACAGCAAAGCCACCAAGTAATCCACGCTCACCCCACCAAACATCAGACTCAACAACTCCTCCCATTCAGCCCACACCTTAGTATACCGTCACCAAGTCACCTCGGTCACCGAGCTCCCAATCAAGTCTGAAATCACCGACTCAACCAGAGCCCACATCTCCACGGGACATTCCACTCCAACTTCTTCCGCCCACGGCAACAGTGCCCGAAACCTGCCGAACTGAAAACGAGACAAAGCGTCAGCCACCTCGTTGTCAACTCCCGGAACGTGCTTTGCCACCACCTGCACATTCAACTGCAGACATCTCAACACTAGATGCCGCAAATACACCACCATCGGCTCCGACTTAGCAGACAAGTTGTTTATGACGTGCACCACTGCCTGGTTATCGCAATGAAAACACGCCTTTCTTTCGACAAAATGCGACCCCCATAGTTTCACCGCCACCACAATGGGGAACAGCTCCAACAGAGCCAAATTCCAAACCAAACCGCTCTCCCGCCAAGCCTGCGGCCACTGCCCTACGCACCAATGACCTCGACATACCGCCCCGAACCCGGTCGCGTCCGTGAACAGCTGCAACACCCCGTTAGACGCCACCTTCTCCATTATCAAAGACCGACCATTAAATTGCTGCAAAAATTGATCCCATACTCCCAGGTCGTCCTTGATCACCTTCGTGATTCGCACGAAATACGACGGCAACCTCACACCAGCCGTCGCTGCTGCCAAGCGTCGCGCAAATACTCTACCCATCGGTACAATTCTGCAAGCAAAATTCAATTTCCCCAGCAAGGCCTGCACCACCTTAAGCCGCACCTTCTTTGCCACTTTCACCCCCGCCACCGCAGCCCTCAAATCACGCACCTTCCCCTCCGGCAGCCTGCATTCCATAGCAATGGAATCAATCTCAATCCCCAAAAACACATCACCAGCGCCGGGCCTTCCGTCTTTTCAGGAGCCAAAGGAATTCTGAATCTGGCCGCGACGTTTTGCAATGCAAATAACAAACCCGCACAAACCATCGAACCCGCCGGCCCGACACACAGGAAATCGTCCAAATAATGAATAATGGATGTAAGCCCGGACACATCCCGAACCACCCATTCAACAAACGAACTAAATGCCTCGAAGTGTGAACACGAAATGGAACAGCCCATCGGCAAACACCGATCAACATAATAACTGCCATTCCACCAGCAACCTAACAAATGCTGACTATCTGGATGAACCGGCAACAACCGAAACGCCGCTTCAACATCTGCCTTCGCCATCAATGCACCCCGTGACCAAGTCCAACGCCTTATTGAACGACACATAATACACCGCCGATAACTCCGGCGCAATGCCATCATTCACCGATAACCCTTCCGGGTAAGACAAATGATGAATAAGCCGAAATTTGTTCTGCTCTTTCTTCGGTACCACCCCCAGCGGCGAAACCACCAAAGTCAAACATGGCGAGGCGTCATAAGGACCACCCATCCTGCCCAAAGCCACCTCCTTTTTCAGCTTTTCATCCACCACTTCTGGATGATCCCTAGCGGAACGCAAATTACGATACGGCGGAACCGATGCACTAACAACCGACGGGATACGAAAACCGTCAGAAAAAACAAAACGTAACAACGCCGCAGCCTCCACGTCCGGGTACCTATTTAAAAACGGAACCATCACTTCTACCTTAACCGGCGTTGTCCCTCTTACCAGCCCCATCACTAGTCTTTCTTTCCCCTTTTTAAAACACTTGGAAAGGCTATGTCCTCCCCCACATCCGGAGCATTCATGCTTGAAACGGCACGCCGCTCCAAACCTGCACTGCCCTTCATTGTATTGCCAGCAGAAACCTCTCTTGAGGTTTGCCGGGGACCCGGCCCCCAGACCCCCGGCACCCCCCCGAAAGGGCTGAGCCGGTGCCGCCATCAGCCGCATCCATAAGGAAATATCCTTATAATCCCACCGCATATCCGGCCGCAGCGCCTTCCGTTGTCGGAACTGCTCGTCGTAACGCGGCCACGCCAGCCCGCCGTATACCCGATAAGCCTCCCCTATCGCATCCATGTAACCGAACAAAGCTGAACAATGCTCCGGCTCCTTCTCCCTGACCACGCTCGCCAAGATCGCAAACGCCTGTAACCAGTTAGCAAAAGTCCGAGGAATCAGCCTATAACGGCGTTTTTTTTTCCTCGTCCTTTTGCTTTTTGGAGTCGCTCGGCCTAACCCTATCCAAATTAAATTTTTCCATGGGGAGCAGAGAAAATATCTCTACATATTCCTTCTTTAAGTGGGCCCCCAGCAGGCCCTCAAAACAAACATAAACCTCACTTTTAGCCCTATCATCAAAACGCACCACTTCGTCCTCCTTCTCCTTTTCTGTCTCCTTACCCCCCCGCCTCACTCCCCCCACCCGTCGCTGCGCCTGCTCCATCCTGCACCTCCGCCGACGCAACCCCCCGCCCCGCCGGTCCGATCCACGCAGCTGCCGGCGCCTGCGCCCTTTCCCCCACCGCCCCAGAAGCCGCCGCCAGCCCCTGTAATAGCCCCAACAATTGGCTCCACACTGTAAATACACCGGGCGCTGCCGTAACCGCAGCCGCCCCCCCTCCCCCGGAACCCCCCCCAGCGCAGCCCCTACCGCCTCCGCGGCCATCTCACCCGATTGTAGCTCAGGATCCCCCGAGCTCTCCACCTCGTTGTCCTACGCCTGACGCCCATCCGACTCCTCTGCGACGAGATCCTCTACTTCCTCCTCGCCGCTGGCCGCATCTTCCATCCGACATCCGGGGGGCGCCGCCGCAGCACCCCCCCCACCACGGCCGCCGGACCGGGCCGCCGCGTGGGCAGAATCATCCCCGCTCCGTCTCTTGCCCCGGGGCGACAACCCAGGAGACCGTCCTGTCCCCTGTGCCGGCCCCCGGGTCTCGATCTCTTGCGCCCGCGCCCACCCCCTCGCCGACTGCTAGGGGGCTCTGGACGCGGACGGACAGACGCCCGGCTCTGGATCCCAGCCGTCGCCGCCTCTGGCCCTCCTGGGCTCTTGCAGGCCTTCTCACGCCGGGTCCTCCCGCTCCCACAGGAGACCGCCACATCCGGGGGCTGCACAGCGGTCCTGAGTGACCTGGCGTGCGCCGCAGGGCTCACGCCGTCACTCCTGCTCGTTGCCGCACCAGGGTCAGGCACCATAGACCCCCCCGGTGCTGGACCTACCGCCGCCCGCAGCCCCACGGTCCCCTGCCGACTGCAGGGGGATCTACCGGCCTCTCTCCCGCGCCGAGCGCGCCCCCGGCCTGGAGCCGCTGCCTTCTCTGTAACTCCAGCCCGGAGGCCGGGACCGGAAGTAGGCCCCGCACTGGCCCCTCCCACCTCCCGACCGCCGGCGCTGGACCGCAGATTCCTCCCGCTGTGAGCGGCAGCCCGACTCTGCTGCTGCCGCTCTGCCCGCTGCGGAGGGTCCCTGGAGGGGCTCTGGCATCTCCTCCTCACCCCCCCCCGCACCCGGGGAATACCTGCGGGGGCGGCCGCGACTGGCGCCCACTGCCGCTGGGGGGACGAGGGGCAAGCGCCGACGGGTTAACCCCCGGCAGCCCGGAGGTGGGTCTGCACTGCCAGGGGCCCGTGCGCTGCAACTGCTGCCTGGATCATCTTCTGGAGCTCCTGGAGGTCCGCCATGGAGGACGTGTGGATCACTCGGCGTCCGGAAGCAGAAGAGGAGGTAACTCCTTCAACCCCCAGACTAACCCTTTCCCTACTCCTCCTCTTCCTCCCCGGCTAAACCAACCCACCATGCCATATTAGGTTTACCTACAATGTCCCTATTAACCCCATCACTCCCTACTTCCCCCTTGGTCATGTCGCCCCGCCCCCCAAGGGGTCCGTGGCTTTCTGACCCCTGGGAAAACCAGTGATGAGACTAACGAGTGGGTTAAAGAGGGAGTCACAGAGCCCTCAGAGCAGGGACTGAGAAAGAGACATAGAAAGGTTACCTCAGAGAGAGACTCTGCCATTAAATCTCCTCCGAAATTTGTGACCATTGACCTTCTGGTAACCGAACTGTTTCTGCTGTGTACTGTGCAAAACAAACCAGATGCCAGTAAAAAGGACTTGTTTAAGCTGATGTGGACTCGGTGTGTCGTCTCTCCGCCGTTCGACAGGGCCCTGCGACGTCAGAGAAGAAGGCAGCCATCACCGCTTGGTTGCTTCCCTCCTGGTCAGCGACCCGCCGCCCTGAGGTAAAACAGCTCCACCTGTGGGGAGCTGAGAGATCTTAAGCTGCTGTCACCATCGCCTCAGAGGTCGGCCGCGGGCAGCGCTGGTGTATCCCGCTTACCAGACACCACAGGTGGCGTCATGTATATCCCCAAAATCATCCCTGTACCCCATTCCACAGCCGCAGAGTGAGCGCCCAGGGCACGAAGTCGGGACCGACCACCTGTGATAACCCCATCGAGAGTAAAGTATCCGTAGTCCCGGCGTCAGAGTACCCCCCTATCGAAAACCCTGATGGGCGACTCATTTGGCATCACGAACAGGATCGTACTTAAAAACCAACAATGTGTGCCTAAAAAGACTTTATTGGCTATGTAAAGTGCGCACAGAACTGCCATAGTCATTGTAATTAAACGGCGTTGCTCATTGGTTTGAAATAGGTGCAAGCTACCACAGAAATTGAAGCTGCGCCATACAACAGGTGAAAAGGAGAGCGAGGATAAGTCCCGCTCAGCGCACTGCTCAGACTACCCGAAGTGCAATGGCTGGTTCCGAGAAGACCCGAGAACTGACAAAAGGCGGGTCTGTCTATGCAAAAGCCTAGTGTGTGGTGAACTTTGACTGTATCTAAAGGCTTTGCAACTAGCCGCAATTAACTAAGGGGGCGCCGCCCTGAGTGAGGACAACGATTCCTGGGTCCCTACAGATGGAGGAGCCGCGCCAGTAGCCTCAATAATGCCAATAACCTTGCCATATGTGCCCGGAGCAAAATGCTTGGCAATCTATGAAGGGAAACCAGGCACTCTGGCAGCTTTTAAGAGGAAAATATGTGCGGTGCTGGCTATGTATGCTATGACCGGGAAACAGCGAGCCGCTATGGTGCTGGGACAATTAATCGGTGCAGCAGAGCTGGAGGTAGAGTCATGGAAAGATACTGACAGAGACTCCATAGAAAATGTATTTGCCAAGTTAAAAGCTGCTTTTGAGAAACGTACCCGGGTTGAGTTGAGGATGATATTCTACCAATGTGAACAAGGGCCAAAGGAAACCATCAGAGATTATGCCTTACGTTTACAGGTAGCACTCTGGTCCTTAAAGCAAGTGGATCTGTCGCGGGCGGGGAGGAGGCCGCCGCCGCTGCGCTCTCGCTAACGCTCGGGTCCGGCGCTGCTGCTGCTCGGTGGCTCGAACGGTGGGCCGGATCCAGGGACTCGAGCGGCGCTCCTCGCCCGTAAGTGAAAAGGGGGATAGTTTTTGGGGTTTGGGTAGTCGGTCCATGACGCCACCCACGGTTTGTGGTGAGGTTGGGACACCACCGCTGCTCTGGATGGGGATCCCGGGAGCGATGACAGGGAGCAGCCGAGATGTTTCTCTCCCCTCTGTGGGTAGGTGGTTTTGGTGGTCCCGGGGCCCGGTGAGGGTAACTGGAAAGTGGATGGCAGGGTTTGGTGAGGTGCAGGATCGTGGGGGCAGCGCGGTGCCAGACGGCACGGTGGTACTCACTCAGCCAATAACGTATACGGAGTCTCTGGTAAAACAAACGGCTGGATGGACGGGTCCCGCAGCCGGCTGCGGTGGTCACTCCCGGTAGGTTGGCGGTGACTGCATTTCCCTGCACCAGTAGTGTGTTTTCGGCCCCGATGGCTTCCCACCGGTAACCCGCTCCCCAGCGTGGATAGATGCCGAGGGAGCCCTTTTTGCCCGCAGGCTCTGGCCCTGGGAATTGTAGCCTTGGCGGTGACTGTATTTCCCTTCACGGCTGAGCGGTTGCCTTCAATCGGGTCTTTGCTGCTGGGAAACCCCGGAGGTTCCCGTCGCTAACGGATTTGACCAGTTTTACGGCGACTCCAAGCCTGGTCGGGGTCCGTAGGCCCTGCCGGATGGTGCTGGCTTCTCTTCGCTCCCCGGTTCGGTACCGGCGGGCCACCACCCGTCCCCGGTCCTACGGTTCCGCGTCGATCGGCCCCTCCTGCAGACGGTCACCACCGTCTGCCAGCCTTGCTGTATGTGCCCGGGCCACGTACCCGGACACGGTCAGACTGCTCCTGTACACTTCACTCAACTCTCCACCGTTCCTAAATGTTCTCCAACTTTCCCTTCCTTTCCCGCCTCCAGGACTTTGAACTCCTCAGTGGGTGGCGCCAACCGCCTGGCTCCACCCCACCTGGTGTGGACATCAGCCCCTGGAGGGAGGCAACAAGGATTTGTGTGTGACTGATGTGCCTAACCGGGGTGTGGGGTGTGTTGTTGCAGTACCTGTGACGTCCTGGCTTGTCCAGGGCGCCACATTCCCCCTTGGTTAAATGCAGACCGTCCGCGGGCTGCCCGTCCATCACCGGTTTTAGTTTTGTTAACTGTAAAAGGTAGAAAACACATATCAAACATTAAACATTAGGCATATTTTTTATGAATCTTCCCTTAACGGGAGGCACGGTACTTTTAACGTTACTAACGGTATATTTTTATTAACGGTAACGGCTTCCGCTCTCTCCCGCCCAAACAACCTGGCCCTGATGCTGCCACTAAGAAGTGGGCAGCACCCCTTGACCCCAGTCCATCACCAAGCTGCCCGAGCGGGTACGGTCTCTTTCAGGGGGCCCACGTCCATGGGGGACCCCTGACCCCCGGAGGATCGCCACCGGTTACGGTAGTGGCGGGCCTGGGCCATCCCTTTCCTCCAGACCCATCCTCCCAAATCAGCTCTCCGGAGGCGGCCACGGAATAAGGCCAAAAATTATTTACATGCCACAAGTTTGTGGTTGCCCTGCAAGTTCTCGGGCGTGTTCGTAAGTAGTTCCTTATGCCAACGATGCAAAGGGTCCCTTCAGGGACAACTTGCCGGCAACAGCCGGTTCAATCACGGTTGCAAATCTGGTAACAGTTCGGTTGATTACTTTTCATTTACTCACATAACAATGGTACTGGTGGTCCCAACGGGGACAACTTGCAGCGGAGGGACCGCTGACTTACTTCAAATCCACCACAGCGGCCGGAGGAGGAGGCTGGGCCGGTGCTTGGGCCTCCTGACTGCCCCTCAGTTTGCCGTCCAGGGCAAACCAGCCCCTCTCTCCGCAATGTCGCGTGTACTGGACCAGATCCCCTGGGAGCAGGTTACGGCCCGGGTGGTCCTCCGGTAAGTGGGCATTACCGTCCCGGCGGGCCACAAAAACTTCGGCCTCCAGGCCCGGCTCGAAGATAAACCCGTATCCCCGACGGACATCAATTCTCCTCACTTGCCCCTCGTGGATCGGGCCCCGTACCCGGAAGGTGGCTCTGCGGAGGCTTTCTTTTTCTTGGATGGTGCGTGTTGTGTCCCATGAATGGGAACAACCTGTTGTATGTAATTCTTGCATTGCATATTTTTCCTCCTATCAAGAAATTCCTTTATTGTTACTAGGTAGATTAGACTGTATGAAGTTTGTCCCTATGTACCTCCCTTAGTTGGCTTCTGTATAGAATGCTCCTCCCTTCTCCTTCAGTTTAGTCTAGAGGAACCATTGCTGAAGAGACATGTCTGCAACCCTGTACAGATTATTCCTTTTCACCTGCATTTACTTTGTACTTAATACAAGATTCTAGAAGAAAACTACAGCGTTTCTCCTTGTCTTTCTACAAGTCATCGTTGTGCTGAGTTAACACTATCTGTGGAAGCCGGTAGAGTGAGTAAATCATACAGTCATCTAAGGAACTGATAATTAGAGCGGTTGGATTCATTGCTACAAGGAAGAGACAGAATAGTGAAAAGGACTAGCTGTGACCGGGATTAGTATACATATGTCAGTAAAGAACCTGTTTCCAGGAGTGCTATACAGCATACAATCCAGAGAAAGGATTACCCGAAGGGGCTGATAACAAGCCACAGCATAAAACTTTATAGCAGCTTCTTACAAAGTGCCCTGTAAAGTATTTACCTGTTATCAGAACTGTGTGCAGCTATAACCAAGAATCCCCCATAAGCTAATTGTAAATTGCAGCCAGAGACTCAGTAAATACATCCTGCAAAACAGACTGCAGAGATTGCAACATTGTATTGTTTCCCTGACAACCAGTGCAGAGCAGCATTCACCCTTCCTGATGGAGTCAAAGAGAACAATTTCCCTACCTGCTTTAAAGCAACAAGAGAAAGACATGGTCTCACACTCAAATTACAGTAAAAGATCTAAGCGGTTGACCAAACCAACATGGAAGGTTAAAGAGAACCTAGAAACAGCCAGAAGTGAACTATTTACCCAGACAGCATTATTGTGGCAAAGAGTGCAAAAACAAGTGACTGTTTTATCTGCGCCCGGTGCTCATGAGCTACCACCAGAGGGAGCCCTGGAACAACTGTACTCAGCATACCAGTCCTACAAAGAGATTTGTAAAAAATATTCCTCTACCCTGCTGAGAGCAAATACGTCTGAGTCTGAAAAAGAACTACAGGACTTCCAACAGCTTAATGCTGAACGAGACCGCACCGTGCGCGACATTGTGAGCGAGACTGAAGCAAAAATTGCGCAAATGTCAGGAGCGGCATCTTACAAATCCAGGTCCATTAAGAGCTCAAGGCACTCACTCAAATCAGGCTCATCAAGGTACTCAACCCTCAGCGAGCAGCTCATAAAGGCGCGCGCTGAAGCAGAAACAACAAAAGTACACGCCATCTTCGCCCAGAGAGAAGCAGAGATGAAAGCAGAATCTGCACGCAAGGAAGCGGAGATGAAAGCAAAATCTGCACGCAAGGAAGCAGAGATGAAAGCAGAATCTGCACGCAAGGAAGCAGAGATGAAAGCAGAATCTGCAAGCAAGGAAGCAGAAATTGAAGCCCTTCAGAAGGAATGTGAACATGTGGCGGCCATGGCAAGGCTAAAAGTCTTTGAGCAAGCTCTGGGTGGGAGCCAAGAAGACAGCGCCAGTTTGTGTGATCTCGACACAGAAGACTCACTTAAGCGTACAAGAGATTACGTGCTGAGCCAAGCCGACGAACCGCCAACTACCATCAACATTCCCGTCAGTGCTAACACTTCTCCAGAGCCTCAAGACACAGATCCACCTACAGCTTCCAGCCTTCCAGGTCAGTCCAATGCACCTCAGACTTTCAAGCCTGAACCAGCTTCATATTCCAATGCACAGCCACACCCTGCACATCAGCAACCTCCGTATGCAATCTACATGCAACCTAACATGCCGGCAAGGCGCTACACTCCCAACAACTATGTAGTTCCAGCCCCGTATACAACAGAGATTGTACACACCAAACTGATCACTGGTCTAAACGCCTACGCCACTCCATACTTTCCCATGTTCCCGAACCAAGAAGCTACGAATCACGCAACCAGCACCACGCAGTCAACAAATGTGCCCCAAACGTCGCAAAGATCAGACATGTCCGACTTTGCAAGGTACATGATCCGCCGAGAACTCACCAACACCGGTCTCACAAAGTATGACGACCAGCCTGAAAACTACAGAGGGTGGAAGTGTGCCTTCAAAACCGCAACGCGTGACCTCGGCATTACAGCTGCTGAAGAGCTGGACTTGCTAATCAGGTGGCTAGGGCCACGGTCTACTGAGAGAATCAAGAGACTCAGATCCGTCTACATCAGTGACCCAACAACTGGTCTTGCAACCGCATGGGACAGAACAACTATACGACCTTCCCAAAATATCTAGCAAGGATGCTTCAAAGTACCAGGAACTCAGCGACCTGCTGTCCGAGCTCCAGCTGGCCAAAACAGACACACACCTACCTGGCCTCAGCTACCTGGACACCGCTCGTGGGGTGAAACCCATAGTCGCCAAGTTACCTTACAACGTGCAGGAAAGGTGGACTACGGTAGGAACAAACTATAAAAAAGAGCACCAAGTCTCCTTCCCTCCATTCTCCTACTTCTGTGAGTTCATCAATGGCATCGCGGAACGTAAGGCAGACCCCAGCTTCACCTGTGGAGAACCCACCGGCTCCACTTCACCAGCTCCCAGATATGAGAGCACTCATCAAAATGACAGGAAATGTAGGGGCCCAGTATCAGTCAAAAAGACCGATGTTCTACCACCTACACCATCAGCACCAGACAATGGTACTGAAGGCGGGAAGGCGGAAAATCCGAACCGCCAATGTCCTATTCACAAACTGCCACACCCCCTGAAGAAGTGCATTGGCTTCAGGAAGAAACCCCTTCAAGAACGAAAGGAACTCTTGAAAAGGTTTGGGGTATGTTTCAGGTGTTGTGCCTCTACAGAACACCTTGCCAAGGACTGTAATGTTACAATTAAGTGTATGGAGTGTGACAGCACAGATCACGTACAAGCGCTGCACCCATCTCAGCCTGATCCTGCACCTACACCTTCTCCTACCACAAGTCATGGCGGGTAGAGTACAGGCCAAGCTGCGAACCACCTCACAGTATCCTCCTCGTGCACCGCAGTCTGCGGAGAAGATCTCTGGGACAAGTCTTGTGCGAAAATATGCTTAGTAAGGGTATATCCCAAAGGTCACCCAGAAAGAGCCGTGAAGGTGTACAGCATCCTGGACGACCAGAGTAACAGGTCACTTGCCAGGTCTGAACTCTTCGACTTGTTCGGCTTAAAAGGAAATGCCTACCCTTATACACTAGGTACTTGCAGCGGCATCTCAGAAGCCTGCGGAAGAAGAGCCAGTGGTCTCGTGGTAACCTCTACCGACACTCGTCGAGTGCAACCAGATACCGGCTAACCGGGAAGAGATTCCGACACCTGAGGCAGCTCTTCACCACCCTCACCTGAGAACTATTGCCAGCAAGATCCCACCTCTTGATCATAGTGCAAAAATCCTGATTCTGATTGGAAGGGACATCCTCCGGCTACACATAGTACGCCAACACATCAACGGCCACCCGATGCGCCATTCGCTCAGCGCTACGACTTAGGCTGGGTGATCATAGGAAACGTCTGCGTAGGCAAAGTGAAGAGTCCCGACGCGATCTCCTCCTACAAGACGCACATCCTCCCAAACGGTCGCGGCACTCACTTTCAACCATGTCCGCATCACTACGGGGTGAAAGAGAGGCTGAGCGACACCAGGTCGTGACAGCAGCCTCCCGACTGCACGAACGCATATTATCTCTGGGATGACGACTTCGGGTCAACAGCGTTCGAGTCTACAAATGAAGACAACAAATTGGCTTTGATGAGAGAAGACAAAGAATTCATAAAGATTATGGATAAAGAGTTCTCTCAAAATGACTCTAACAGTTGGGTAGCCCCATTACCCTTTCGGTCTCCAAGGCCAAGGTTGCCAAACAACTCCCAGCAAGCAACCGCAAGGTCCTCCTCTCTAAAACGCACTTTGGAAAGACAACCAGAGATGGAGAAATGCTTTGTCGAGATTAC
This sequence comes from Anomaloglossus baeobatrachus, assembly GCF_048569485.1. NCBI lineage: Eukaryota > Metazoa > Chordata > Amphibia > Anura > Aromobatidae > Anomaloglossus > Anomaloglossus baeobatrachus. The sequence goes on from NC_134357.1 coordinate 516,535,097, forward strand.
GCAAAATATCCTCGACAGAGATCATGCTGAACAGTGGCACCACATTCCCACCGAACAAAACCCAGCCGACCGAGGAACGAGACTCACTGCTGCATCCAAACTCGGCGACAACATGTGGCTGACACCTCCAAGTATCTTATATGAGGAGACCTGCGATAACTACGCCGGCAACATGTACGAGCTGGTGGAACCAGAATCTGACAAGGAAATGAGACCGGTCGTCTCCGCTCGCTACACTTCAGTACCATCAAAACAGAAGTTGAGACCTCATCGCTTCAAGCGCTTCACAAGTTGGTCATCTGCGGTACGAGCCGTAGCTCGTCTTATTCACGTCGCTCACTGTTTCACCAACTACAAGTCTTCAACGTGCCACGGCTGGCGCATGTGTGTGATTCGTCCAGTCACCGAACTCGTGCTATTTTTACCAAAGGAGGACGTTACATGAACTAACTTTGTCGTTGGACACTGCCACGGCGGGGAGCGTACCTTTCCTTACCCCTGCTGTACGGAGACACAACTGTCCGTGTCTAATGAACCTTGAACTTTTCCTTTGGATTAAAACTTTTCCGTTGGATTATTGGGTTGGAGGAAGAGTTGGCATGTTTGCGGCTTCCCCAATCTGAAGATGGGTTTGTTGAACTTGAATTCATGTTTAACATTTTTCTACTTTTTCATTTTTTACGCAAGGACAATGCGTCATCAACAAAGCATGGACTTGAATTCAGTGCATTATGTTGCAATTTTTGTGTTGTCTCTTATCTCGTTACAGGTTTCGTGACATCGAGGGACAGGATCTACTCCTTACATCGTAGAAGGACTTGTGAAATCATATGATTTCAGACGGGGAGTGTTGTGTCCCATGAATGGGAACAACCTGTTGTATGTAATTCTGGCATTGCATATTTTTCCTCCTATCAAGAAATTCCTTTATTGTTACTAGGTAGATTAGACTGTATGAAGTTTGTCCCTATGTACCTCCCTTAGTTGGCTTCTGTATAGAATGCTCCTCCCTTCTCCTTCAGTTTAGTCTAGAGGAACCATTGCTGAAGAGACATGTCTGCAACCCTGTACAGATTATTCCTTTTCACCTGCATTTACTTTGTACTTAATACAAGATTCTAGAAGAAAACTACAGCGTTTCTCCTTGTCTTTCTACAAGTCATCGTTGTGCTGAGTTAACACTATCTGTGGAAGCCGGTAGAGTGAGTAAATCATACAGTTATCTAAGGAACTGATAATTAGAGCGGTTGGATTCATTGCTACAAGGAACAGACAGAATAGTGCGGGCTATCAGTGCAGCCTTCCGCCTTTCCCTCTCCGCAATTTCTCGGCTCAGCGGGGTCGGTTCCCTGTCCCAGTAAGGGGCTACTGCTTGCCCCTGCGCGCGGGTCGGGCCCCGCGAGACTTCCACCACGCTGCCTACCACTGGCGCTCTCTGTGGAAGACCCGCGGTGTCATGGCCTGTAGCGCTGCCTCGCAGCAACGACCCGGTGCGGCCTCAGCCGAGGCGTGGGGGATGGGTACAGGGTTCCTCTCCCGCTTGACCTCCGCCTCCTCCTGCACGGGACGGGCTGCCGGAGTCGGTATGGGACCAGGCACGGTCACTGCATGTGCCTCCGGTACATCTCCGCTGAAGGGCTCGGTCTTCGGCAGCTTCCAGGGAAGCGCTTCAGGACGGTTATGGGCTTCTGTTGCAGGTCGGTCCGCTTGGGCGGACGGGCAGGGTACCGCTACTGGTTGGGCAGGTAGCGGGCCTAGTGGTGGGGTGGCAGCAACTAACATAGGTAGCGGGGGAGGCAGCAGGGTGAGCGGGCTAAGGCCGGGTCCCTCAGCCGCAACGGCCGATCCCTTCGGACTACAGGGGCGTGGGTCGCTTACCCACTTCTCCAACTCTTCCTCCACCTCGCGTCTCCGTATAGCCGCCACCACGTCCGCCATGTCGGCCTCCCACTCCTCCAGGAGAAGCTGCATTCGGACCTGCAGGCGGCTGCTCAACTGGACGGTCCGGACTTCCACCCACGCCGCAGTACGAGGCGCAGGCGCGGGGACTACGGTGTTGCCGGACGGACTATGCATCGTTGCAGCGGCCTCTTCCAGGAACCAAAGATGGCCGCAGAGTCCTGGCGTCCCTGCTTTTATAGCCGCGACTTACATGCGGCCAGACGCCATCCGTCCTCCCTTGGTTTCCTCTCAGCACCTCCTCTTCAGGGGCGGAGCTTCGGCTTTCGCGCCTCCACTGCTTGGGAAGACGCTCGAGCGGGGAACTTTTCGCGCCCAAGATGGCGGATTCTGAAATTTTTCGGCCGGACACCTCCGGCGGGACACAAGGCGCACCTCTACCAGGCGGTAGAACGGTAAGATCCTGTTCGTGATGCCAAGTTGTCGGGACGGGAAGGAGGCCGCCGCCGCTGCGCTCTCGCTAACGCTCGGGTCCGGCACTGCTGCTGCTGCTGCTCGGTGGCTCGAGCGGTGGGCCGGATCCGGGGACTCGAGCGGCGCTCCTCGCCCGTGAGTGAAAAGGGGGATTGTTTTTGGGGTTTGGGTAGTCGGTCCGTGACGCCACCCACGGTTTGTGGTGAGGTTGGGACACCACCGCTGCTCTGGACGGGGATCCCGGGAGCGATGACAGGGAGCAGCCGAGATGTTTCTCTCCCCTCCGTGGGTAGGGGGTTTTGGTGGTCCCGGGGCCCGGTGAGGGTAACTGGAAAGTGGATGGCAGGGTTTGGTGAAGTGCAGGGTCGCGGGGGCAGCGCGGTGCCAGACGGCACGGTGGTACTCACTCAGCCAATAACGTATAAATTTGGTAAAACAAACGGCTGGATGGACGGGTCACGCAGCCAGCTGCGGTGGTCACTCCCGGTAGGTTGGCGGTGACTGCCTTTCCCTGCACCTGTAGTGTGTTTTCGGCCCCGATGGCTTCCCACCGGTAACCCGCTCCCCAGCGTGGATAGATGCCGAGGGAGCCCCTTTTGCCCGCAGGCTCTGGCCCTGGGAATTGTAGCCTTGGCGGTGACTGTATTTCCCTTCACGGTTGAGCGATTGCCTTCAATCGGGTCTTTGCTGATGGGAAACCCCTGAGGTTCCCGTCGCTAACAGATTTGACCGGTTTTACGGCGACTCCAAGCCTAGTCGAGATCCGTAGGCCCTGCCGGATGGTGCTGGCTTCTCTTCGCTCCCCGGTTCGGTACCGGCGGGCCACCGCCCGTCCCCGGTCCTACGGTTCCGCGTCGATCGGCCCCTCCTGCAGACGGTCACCACTGTCTGCCAACCTTGCTGTATGTGCCCGGGCCACGTATCCGGACACAGTCAGACTGCTTCTCTACACTTCACTCAACTCTCCACCGTTCCTAACTGTTCTCCAACTTTCCCCTTCCTTTCCTGCCTCCAGGACTGTGAACTCCTCAGTGGGTGGGGCCAACCGCCTGGCTCCACCCCACCTGGTGTGGACATCAGCCCCTGGAGGGAGGCAACAAGGATTTGTGTGTGACTGATGTGCCTAACCGGGGTGTGGGGTGTGTTGTTGCAGTACCTGTGACGTCCTGGCTTGTCCAGGGCGACACAGATCCAGCAAGTGTGGACGACGAGGATAAAATGCTTGCCGAACAGTTCATAGCTGGCATATACTTTTGTTCCACCATGGAAGACAGTATCCTAAAAAATAAACTATATTTCATCAGTAATAATGTCCCCTAATTTGCCCCTATAGTAATTATCTCCACTATTTGCCATCATAAACCAATAATGTATGTTCCTCATTCTGGCCTCATATAGTAATTATGTCCCTCATCCTGGCCCCCTGTATTTAATAATGTATCTAATCCTGGCCCTCTATATTTAATAATGTTTCCTATCCTGGGCTCCTATGTTCCTCGATCCCAGGCATTTACACTGCCCCATCCTGGTCTCCTATGTTCCTCCATTCCAGGCCCTTTAAGTGCCCCATCCTGGGCTCCTATAGCCACTACTCTGTCCAGTCACAGAAGGAGGAACAAAAAGATTCTTCTCACCTCCCTGCGCTCGCCTCTCCATCCTGTGGCTTCATATCCCGTGTGGTCAAATGGCCAGCCCACCCATCCGAGGCCACGTGATGACATCAGAGCGCGGTGTACAGCAGCGATATTTAAAGATGTGATGTAGGCCCACATACATGCATACACATGCAGACAGGCACACACTGACACATGCATGCAGACATGCACACACGCACACATACAAAGATGCACTGACATGCAAACGTATGTAGACACTCATACATGCACACATGCACACACGCTTACATAGACAAACAGATATACAAAGACAGACAAATGCATGAAGACAGACACACAGACACATGCATACAAATGCACACAGACATGAACACTCATGCAGACAAGCACACACACTCATACATACGTAAACACACAGGCATGAACACACAAAGACACACATATGCAGACACAGAAATGTGCACATACACACATATACGCTTATATACGTAGACACACAAACAGGCACATGTACACATAGGCAGGCAGACAGATATGTACACATGCAGAAAAATTTACATACATGCAGACAGGTGCGCGTAGACCCACATGCACATATTCACATAGACATGCATATGAACACAGACATACACACATACATAATCATTCAAACAGATGCACGCACACAGACACGCACACAAACACAGCCTGTCACATGCATGCACACGGATACACACAAACATATGTAGACATGCACAAGTATGCAGACAGGCACATACATGCACATGGATATACACAAACGTATGTAGACATGCAGAAGGGCAAACACATGCAAAGACACCCACACATATTTAGACACATGCACAAGCCTGCACACACTGTATGTGGTGTGTGTATGTGCAGTGTATGCGGTGTATAGGTATGTTGACACACAAACGTAGGCACATACATGCACACAGAATACAGACATGCAGACAAGCACAAATACATAGACACACAGGCATATACATACACACATGTACACAGATACATACTCATTCATACAAAAAAGTCAAAAACAGACAATTATGCACACACACACTCATATATTTAATATATACATACACACACACATATATATATATATATATATATATACACACACACTCACATATATACACACATGGATATACACTCATACATACATATACACACACATATACTCATATATACACACACACACAGACACATGCAGATACTCATATGTATATTATATACTTATACACACACACTCATATAATATATATATTTATACACACACATGCCTATACACAGTCATACATGCATACACACACATACATATGCACACAATCATACACACACTCATACACACATATGCTCATATATACACACACACACTCATCTATATATATATATATACACACATATACACATTCATTTTTTATAAATATATACAGTATATATACAGTGTATATATATATATATATATAGATATATATATACATATATATATACGCACACACACTCTCACTCTATATATTTATATATTACATATACACACACATATACACACTTATATATATAGATATACACACATACATATACACACTCATATGTACTGTATATATACACACACACATGCATATGCACACACTCTATATATATATATATATAAAGACGTATATATATATATATATACATACATACACATACACATATATATACACACATATATATATATATACTGTATATAGACACACACACACATATACACACACATACTGTATAGATATATATAGATATATATATACACACACACATATATGCACACACACATACACATACACACACACATACACAGGAAGAGTTCTACCTTCCCCTGGCTTATCTCTGGTCCGGTATGCAGGCTCCATTGATCCTCTCCAGCAGGAAGCTGGAGTCTAGGGCGCACAGCGTGATGTCACATTTAGCAGACACAGCAGCGTCTGTTAACTGTGACACTCCCGGGGCTTCACAGGAACATCTGAAGGTGTAGTGCAGCTCAGGGCGACATAGAAAAAACAGGCGGCCCCGGAACAGCCGCTTGTGGCGCCGCATGGGGACCTCTGCCCTAGCCCAGCCAGCCAATAGCAGAGGGCGGTTATCCAGCCCTACATGAAGCACGGGGGGCCCACTAAGGACCTGGGGCCCTCCGGTGGATAATCCGCTGTTCTTGCATACTCACCTCACCTCGGGCCCCCGCCGCTGCTACTAGTTCATCAGATGTCTGTGCTCTGCCTAGTACTTCAACACAGTGGCGGCTGGCGCTTACTAGTGACGTCACTGCTGTGTTGAAGAACTGTCAGAGCACAGTGGGGACAATGATGAGACGCAGCGCTGCTCTCTGTGTCATCGTCGCTTTCAAATGTATCGGAATCTGCGATACATTTGAAAGTGCGATCCTGAGGGGGGCCCGGTGCTGGAGCCGCCCCCGGGCCTCTCCAGCTCATGGGCCCCGTAGCAGTTACGTGGCCTGCCTCTATTGATGGTATGCCACTGTCTATCGGGTAGCACGAGAATTCGAACAGGTGTTTAGTAAGCATCCGTTAGACTTTGGGAAGGTCGAAAGGGTACGTCATCACATATCCACAGGGAATCATCCCCCAATTAGACTGAGACATAGACCCCGTGCCACCAAAACACTACCAGTGTGCAAAAGAGATGCTGCGGGACATGAGAGAGGTAGGGGTTATAAGAGATAGTTGTAGCCCCTGGGCAGCACCCTTAGTCCTAGTTAGAAAAAGAATGGCACTATGAGGATGTGTGTGGATTACAGGGAAATAAATAAGATCACTCACAAAGATGCTTACCCGTTACCCCGTATAGAGGAGTCTCTTGCTGCATTGAGGACTGCTAATTATTTTTCTACATTAGATCTCACTAGTGGATATTGGCAGGTCTCCGTGGCAGAGGAAGACCAAGAGAAGACGGCATTTACAACACCAATGGGCTTATGTGAATTTAATAGGATGCCGTTCAGATTATGTAATGCACCAGGAACATTTCTCAAAGGCTCATGGAATGTTGCTTGGGACACAAGAACTTTGAGACGGTACTCTTGTACCTAGACGATGTAATCGTATACTCCAAGACCTATGAAGATCACCTGGAACACTTGGCTGAGGTATTTGCATCTCTAGCAAAATATGGAATGAAGCTTAAACCATCAAAATGTCACCTGCTGAAACCAAAAGTCCAATATCTTGGACATAAAGTTAGCGCAGATGGAATAGCACCAGATCCAGAGAAGATAACAGCTATCCAAGATTGACAGAGACCAACCACCATCAGAGAAGTTACCAGATCTATTTGACATGTATAACAACATTCCAGTAAGCTCAACAAATTGCACCCCTGCATACCTTATGAGAGGAAGACCAGGAAAATTGCCGGTGGATTTGGAGATGGACATAATAGTTCCTGAAGAAAATCCCTCAGATGCAGATTGGGAAGTAAAAAGAAAGGAGCAATGTCAGAAAATACAGGAATGTGTTGAGAGAAGCCTGGAAAAATCAAAGGAAAAACAAGAAGCAAACTTTAACAAAAGTGCTCAAGGAACACCCTTACTACCAGGTGAATTAGTCTTAAAGAGAAAAAGACGACTGCATAAGTTAGATGATCAGTGGGAGGCAGAACCCTACACTGTACAACCATCAAACTTCAACAATCAGAAAACCTGTTTGATTAGTAAAGACAAAGGTGAAATAACGACAACGGTGTCCAGGGATCATTTAAAGAAATACCTTCAACAGCTGCAACCAGTAGAGAGAGTTCCTATTCAGAGAAAAGAAGAGAAAGAAAGAATAGAATAGTCAAGACAATTTTAGGAGAACTTCCTGCAGATTGGCCGCAAGTAGATGGCGTATACATGATACCGATGGTGACTTTTCTACAACCTAGTGAAACGCCCAGAGCAGAAGAACCACCCGTCGTAATGGAATCAGAGATTCCTGCAGTTGGTGTACCTGCCATTTCCACTAGGAGAGTAAGTAGACCCTCAAGTATACCAATGTTATGCAGGTCAACACGTATTAACTTTGGCTGTCCACCACTTAGAAACAGAGAATAAAATGTAGAAAGTGGAATATGTAAATAATTGAATAGGTAGATAGTATTTGTTAGGACCAGGAGGACGGGTAGGCCCAGGAGGTAGATCCACTGGACTGAGCACCCCACCGAGGGCAAGGTGCCCGGTAGCCGGAGCACTACGGGTAGCAGGATAGTCCGTTCAGAGGAGTGGAGTGAAGAAGTCCCTGGGACCACGGAGTCTCTGAAGGTAGTCCAGGTGACGGAGCTCAGGTTCGGAGGCCGAGATGATGTCAGGCAGAGTTCGGAACCAGCTGAGCGAGGAGGTCGGTCACCACATGGATCCAGGGATCGGAGACGGTAGGGACTGACGAGATGGCGGACAGTCACCGTTCGGGGTTCTGGAACCGTCAGGACCGGTTGGCGAGACAGGAGCGACTCTACAAGAGAGATAGGTGAGTACGGGACAAAGCACAGGGAGACCTGACTCCTAGCTTAGCAAACACGAAGAACAGGCCCCGCCCACTTGGAAAGGATCCCCCTATATACCCTGTACCTGGATCTTCAATATCCTGTTGGAGGACGCTGGCCCTTTAAGAGAGGGTCAATGACCGCGCGCGCGCCCTAATGCGCATGCGCGAGGCCCGGGTGCCAGAAGCCAGAGCAGGAAGCGGTGCACAGGAGGCAGGAGTGCCGGGCTGGCTCAGCATCGCAGACGGGTGCCGGGAGCGGTGATCGGGTTGCCTGGAGGACGCAGGTGAGGGAGCATGGAGGCTGTGGAACGGGGGACCGGGGAGCGTGGCACGGGAGCGGGGAAGCGTGGCACGGGAGCCGGGAAGTGTGGCAGGGGAGCCGGGAAGCGTGGCAGGGGAGCCGGGGAGCGTGGCAGGGGAGCCGGGGAGCGTGGCAGGGGAGCCGGTGAGCGTGACAGTATTAATGTATAAAAGGGGTGAAGGAAGCTGGCATAATACTGTATAGGGGCCAGGAAGGTGACTCCAGGGCCAAGAGGCCTACAGTGATTATGACTGATATGGAACCTCACCATACTTAGAACTGTTAAACTAAAGCACTCATAACTGTTGATATATTTTTTTGTTTGTTGATGCACTGTATGCGAAGCCCGAGCCAAAGGACTGGGTGTGGCAAAAGTTTCTTTAACAGCTTACGGCCAATGGACTAATGCTGTATGAGCTGGTGACCTATCTTATTCAATTTTTGAAGTTTTTATTTTTAAGACTCTGTGTTAAAAAAAAAAATCTAGAGTAAATATTACCAACATAAGAAAATGTTTAGCTTAACCCAAACCTTTTTGCCACACTCGGGGATGAGTGTGATTAACTAAGGGGGTATGTGGCGCCCCTGTGATAGGCACTACAGGGGAATACAGCACCTTAACAGCAAGGTGCAGTGCTCTTTGGTCACAGGTGAAAGAGAGAAGAAATGCAGAGTCTTATATTAGATTGAGTAACATTGACTCAGCAGCCCCTACCTTCATATTCCTGGGACTGTTTATATAGTAGGTCCATAAGGGGGTGGAGCCTAGCTGAGCGTGAGACGCGACGTGATTGACAGGACGACTGAGTGACAGTTAGTCAGTTAACAGACAGTAAGGAGTGACAAGAAGAGACAAGAGTAAATTGATGACTAAAAGAAGGGCTCGAAATAACATAGGCCCGACGTACTGAGGGAGGGTACCCCAAAAGAAAAGAAAGACACAGGAAAAGGGGTAACCCAGACAGAAAGGGGACACTTTAGGTCTGGCGAGAGGCGGCTGAAGAGTTCAGGTCGACACCGGTATAACGGAAACGAGGAGGTTTGTCAGGTTTATCCCCAAACCATTGACTGTTAACCTGGTATCCTAAATTAGAGGAGTCCCGGTACCCATCAAGAGTCTGACTACTAACCCCAAGTCGAGTTCACGACGCTGTTGCGGGATAGATAAAGAAATCGTGCAGTATCAGACCACTGGGAAAACCAGTGACGAGACTAACGAGTGGGTTAAAGAGGGAGTCACAGAGCCCTCAGAGCAGGGACTGAGAAAGAGACATAGAAAGGTTACCTCAGAGAGAGACTCTGCCATTAAATCTCCTCCGAAATTTGTGACCATTGGCCTTCTGGTAACCGAACTGTTTCTGCTGTGTACTGTGCAAAACAAACCAGATGCCAGTAAAAAGGACTTGTTTAAGCTGATGTGGACTCGGTGTGTCGTCTCTCCGCCGTTCGACAGGACTCTGCGACGTCAGAGAAGAAGGCAGCCATCACCGCTCGGTCGCTTCCCTCCTGGTCAGTGACCCACCACCCTGAGGTAAAATAGCTCCACCTGTGGGGAGCTGAGAGATCTTAAGCTGCCGTCACCATTGCCTCAGAGGTCCGCCGCGGGCAGCGCTGGTGTATCCCGCTTACCAGACACCACAGGTGGCGTCACGTATATCCCCAAAATCATCCCTGTACCCCATTCCACAGCCGCAGAGTGAGCGCCCAGGGCACGAAGCCGGGACCGACCACCAATGATAACCCCATCGAGAGTAAAGTATCCGTAGTCCTGGCGCCAGAGTACCCCCTATCGAAAATATTCTGATGGTCGACTCATATATAAGGAAGTATAAAATGTCTGAATTATTTTCAGTATAGAAGGTGTATCATGTATATAGTCTGGATACAATTCTCTTCTTACTGCAATTTCTATTAACAAAGTTATTACAGTTTGTATCTTTTTCCAAAAATAAATCTTTTTTTTATCTTAGAGGGCCTGACGTCATTTTTCATTTTTCTAGGCTTAGTATGAATTTGTATGTATGCCATTTTGGAGAAGATACAATGTTTTGATTGACTCATTGTATGTCATTGCAATATTGCGGCAGCCAAAAAAAAAAGTAATTCTGGTGTTTGGACAGGTCGGATTAACTTATTTGATATTTTGATCAGACTTTTATGAATGCATAGATGCCACATATGTTCTGTTGTGTCAGATCGGTGAGGCAGCCAGCATTGGCCATGTACAGACATCAGCCGGTGTTGCAGATGTCACTGAGGGGTTAATACATTTTTGCGCATCAGTTACTTTATTTGTTCTATTTTGCAATAGGCTGTCGGCCTGAAAATTAAAGGAGGACAGAAAATTAACAGGGTTGTACTGGCTTTTAGCATTGAAGGTCTACCCTAATGTAGATGTAATGATCAGTAGGCGTGCAAAACCCGACACTTCCGCTGATAAGTGTGACGCCCTGGACTAGCCAGGTAGTCACATATATACCAACACACACACCCCCACCCCCCAGACAGTTACATTAGTCAGACAAAAATCCTTGTTGCCTCCCTCCAGGGTCTGATGTCCACAACAGGCGGGGCAGAGCCAGGTGGTTGGCCCCACCCACCGAGTAGTTCACAGGCCTGGAGACGGAAAAAGGAGCAGTTTAGTTCAGGAGGTGGAAGTGAGAGGTCACGAACTGCGTGTGTCTGGGTTGGAGCCCAGGCACTGACAGCAAGGTTGGCAGATGGTGTGGCCGTCTGCAGGAGTTAGCGGAACTCTGTGGAACCGTAGGACCGGGGTTGGGCGGTGGCCCACTGGTACTGAACCGGGGAACGGAGTGAAGCTAAGCACACAGGCAGGGCCATCGGACCCCGACCAGGCTTGGAGCCGCTGACAACAGTCAAATCCGAATGTGACAGGAACCCCCGGGGTTCCCTAGCAACCAAGTCCCGATTGAAGGCAACCGCTCACACCGTGAGGATATACAGCCACCGCCACAGGTTAGAGATCAAAGGGCCAGCGCCTGCGGGCAAAACGGGCTCCTCCGGCACCTATACGCCGGAGTGCGGACTACCATTGGGAAGCCATCGGAGTCAACACAGTACACAAAGGTGCAGGGAAAGACAGCCACCATCACCTGTCCAGGGAGAGACACTGCAGCCGGATGCGGGACCCGTCCATCAAGCCGTTTGGTTTACCGGAGCCTTTTGTGCATCTGTTGCTGAGCGAGTACACCAGTGCCATTCGGCACCACGCCGCGCTGTCCCTGCAACCCACCAACCCTGCCTCCCCGTCACACCACCGGGCCCCGGGACCACCAACCCCTACCCACGGAGGGGGAAAACAACATCCCAGCTGCTCCCTACCATCGCTCCCGGGATCCCCGTCACCAGCAGCTGTGGTGCCCATCTTCACCACAACCCGTGGGTGGCGTCACGGACTAAATCCCCAAACAAACCATTCCCCATTTTCACTCACGGGCGAGGAGCGCCGCTTGAGTCCCCGGATCCTGCCCATCGCTTGAGCCACCGAGCAGCAGCAGCAGTGCCGGACCCGAGCGTTAGCGAGCGCAGTGCCCCTCCGCCCGCGACAACTTGGCGTCACGAACAGGATCGAGCCGATCTACCTACCGGTAGAGGTGCGCCTTGCAGTCCCCGCCGGTGGCGTCCGGCCGAAAGTTTTGAAGCGCCGCCATCTTTGGAGTGAAGATTTCCCGCTCGAGCGTCTTCCCCAAGCAGGGAAGGCGCAAAAGCGAAGCCTCGCCCCCAAAGAGGAAGTGCTAGAAAGAACCAAGGGGGGGACGGGAAAAAGATGTCTGTGCCCGACGGACCGTCGGAGGAGCGGCGGTCGCAGCCGCGGCGTCATGTAACTAGCGCTGGACGCAAGGACTCTGCTGAAACACGTTACTGGATTTAGCCGCAAGATGTGCCAGGAGCCGCAACCGTTTGGGCATCCGAAGTGGAGGTGGTCTCAGAGAAGCGGGTAAGCAACCCACGCCCCTATGTCCCCAAGGGATCGGTCGATACGCCTGAGGGGCCCGGCCTGCTGCCGTCCACCACGCTACCTCCCTCACATTGCCCATGCCCGCGACCATGTGTCGCGGGCGGAGGAGGGGACGCTGCGCTCACCCACTGCTCGGGTCCGGCTGCTGCTGCTGCTCGGTGGTGGCTCGAGCGGTGGGCCGGATCCCGGGGACTCGAGCGGCGCTCCTCGCCCGTGAGTGAAAGGGGGGTGGTTTGGTTTAGGGATATTGTCCGTGACGCCACCCACGGTTGTGGTGAGGTTGTGACACCACCACTGCTCTGGACGGGGATCCCGGGAGCGGTGACAAGGAGCAGCTTGGATGTTGTTTTCTCCCCTCCGTGGGTAGGGGGGTTGGTTGTCCCGGGGCCCGGTGAGGGTTAGGGATGGCAGGCAGGTTACAAGGCCTGGTGAGGTGCAGGGTCGCGGGGGTAGCGCTGTGCCGCACGGCACGGTGGTACTCACTCAGCCAGTAATTCACATGGAGTCTCTGGTCAAACAAACGGCTGGATGGACGGGTCCCACAGACGGCTGCGGTAGTTCTCCCGGTAGGTTGATGGTGACTGCCTTTCCCTGCACCTGTGTTGTGTTTACGGTTCCAATGGCTTCCCACCGGTAACCCGCTCCCCAGCTTGGATGGATGCTGAAGGAGCCTCTTTTGCCCGCAGGCTCTGGCCCTGGGAACTGTAGCCTTGGTGGTGACTGTGTTTCCCTTTACGGTGTGAGCTGTTGCCTTCAATCGGGTCTTGACTGCTGGGAAACCCCGGAGGTTCCCTTCGCTAACGGATTTGACCAGTTTTACGGCGACTCCTAGCCTGGTCGGGGTCCGTAAGCCCTGCCGAATGGTGCTGGCTTCTATTTGCTCCCCGATCCGGTACCGTCGGGCCACCGCCCGTCCCCGGTCCTTACGGTTCGCTCCAATCAGCCTCTCCTGCAGACGGTCACCACCGTCTGCCAACCTTGCTGTATGTGCCCGGGCCACGCACCCAGACACGGTCAGTCTCCTCTCTTCCACTTCACTCCTCAAAACTCAAAACTAATCTGACTCCTTTTCCCGCCTCCAGGACGGTGAACTCCTCGGTGGGCGGGACCAACTGCCTGGCCCACCCCCTGGTGTGGACATCAGCCCCCGGAGGGAGGCAACAAGGATGTGTGTTTGACCTCGATGTGCCTAGCCGGGGTGTGGGGTGTGTTGGTGTAGTACCTGTGACGTCCTGGCTTGTCCAGGGCACCACATTCCCCCCTTAGTAAAATGCAGACCGTCCGCGGGCTGTCCGTCTATCACCAGTTTTATTTTTGTTAACTGTAGAAAAGGGGATAAAAACACATAAACATTTTTTAACGGTACGGCTTCCGCTCTTCTCCCACCCAAACAACCTGGACCTGATGCTGCCCCTAAGAAGTTGGCAGCACCCCTTGCCCCAGTCCATCACCAGGCTGCCCGAGCGGGTTCTGTCTCTTTCAGGGGACCTGCGTCCATGGGGACGCCTGAACCCCCGGAGGATCGCCACTGGTTACGGTAGTGGCGGGCCTGGGCCATCACTTTCCTCCAGGCCCATCCTCCCAAATCAGCCTCTCTGGAGGCGGTAACGGTATCAAGCCAACAACATTTTTATTTACATCCCACTAGTTTGTGGTTGCCCTGCCAGTTCTCGGGCTTGTCCGTAAGAAGTCCCTTACGCAAAGGTTGCAGGAAGTCCCTACGGGGACCAGTTGCCGGCAACGGCCAGTTCAATCAAAGTTCCAATCAGGTGACATCTTCTGTTGATTTACTTATCATTCAAAACTTTTAACGGTACACTGGTGGTCCCAACGGGGACAACTGCCGGCAACGGTGGACCACTGACTCACTCCAAATCCACGGTGTCGGCCGGGGGAGGGGGCCGGGCTGGTACTCGGGCCTCTTGACTGCCCCTCAGCTTAGCGTCCAGAGCAAACCAACCCCTCTCCCCGCAATGCCTAGTTTACTGGACCAAATCCCCCGGCATCAGGTTGCGGCCCGGGTGGTCCTCCGGCAGGTGGGCATTGACATCCTGTCGGGCCACAAAGACTTCGGCCTCCAGGCCCGGCTCATATATAATACCGTACCCCCGACGGACGTCAAACCTCCTCACTTGTCCTTCATAGAGCGGGCCCCGTACACGGAAGGTGGCTTGGCGGAGGCTTTCCTTCTCTCTAATCGTGCGGGCTACCAGCTCCGCCTTCCTCCTTTCCCTCTCTGCGATCTCCTGTCCCAGCGGGGTCTGTTCCCTGTCCCAGTAAGGGGCTACTGCGGGCCCCAGCGCACGGGTCGGGCCCCGCGAGACCTCCTTCACGCTGCCCAGTACTGGCATTCTGGGGGGAAGGTCCCGCGGTGTCATGGCCTGGGGTGCTGCCTTACAGCGGCAACCCGGCACGGCCTCAGCTGAGGCGTGGGGGATGAGCACAGGGATCGTCTCCCGCTTAACCTCCTGCACGGAGCGGCCTGTTGGAACCGATTCGGGCTCAGGCACGATCACTACAGGTGCCTCCGGTATCTCTCCGCTGATGGCCTCGGATTTCGGCACCTTCCAAGGGAGCGGCTCCGGACGGTCACGGGCCCCGGCTGCAGGTCGGGTCCGCCTGGACGTATTGGTGGGGTACCGCTACCGATTGTGGTGGTGGCGGGCTTGGTGACGGGGCAGCAGCCAACACGGGTAGTGGGGGAGGTAGCAGGGCGAGCGGGTGTAGACCGGGCCCCTCGGCCGCGATGACCGACCCACTAGGGGTACAGGGGCGTGGGTCACTTACCCTCTATTCCAACACTCCCTCCACCTCGCGTCTCCGTATGGCCGCCACCACCTCCACCATGTCAGCTTCCCACTCCTCCAAGAGGAGCTACACACGGATCTGCAGCCGTTGTTGTAGTTGGGTGGTCCGGACCTCCACCCACGCCGCGGGTCCCGGGTGCGGGGGCTACGGTGCTGCAGGACGGTTGGTACATCCCTGCGGCGGCCTCTTCCAGGAACCAAAAGATGGCCGCAGGGTCCTGGCGTCCCTATTTTTATAACCGCAGGCTACATGCGGCCAGACGCCATCCGTCCCCCTTAGTCTTTTTCCGGCTCCTCCTCTACAGGGACGGGGTTTCGGCTTTCTCAAAATTTTCGGCCGGACACCTCCGGCGGTCACAAGGCGCACCTCTACCAGACGGCAGAGCGGTAAGATCCTGTTCGTGACGCCAAGTTGTCGCGGGCGGAGGAGGGGACGCTGCGCTCAACCACTGCTCGGATCCGGCTGCTGCTGCTCGGTGGTGGCTCGAGCGGTGGTCCGGATCCCGGGGACTCGAGCGGCGCTCCTCGCCCGTGAGTGAAAGGGGGGTGGTTTGGTTTAGGGATATTGTCCGTGACGCCAGCCACGGTTGTGGTGAGGTTGTGACACCACCGCTGCTCTGGACGGGGATCCCGGGAGCGGTGACAAGGAGCAGCTTGGACTTTGTTTTCTCCCCTCCGTGGGTAGGGGGGGTTGGTTGTCCCAGGGCCCCGGTGAGGGTTAGGGATGGCAGGCGGGTTACGGGGCCTGGTGAGGTGCAGGGTCGCGGGGGCAGCGCTGTGCCGCACGGCACGGTGGTACTCACTCAGCCAGCAATTCACACGGAGTCTCTGGTCAAACAAACGGCTGGATGGACGGGTCCCACAGACGGCTGCGGTAGTTCTCCCGGTAGGTTTATGGTGACTGCCTTTCCCTGCACCTGTGTTGTGTGTACGGTTCCAATGGCTTCCCACCGGTAACCCGCTCCCCAGCTTGGATGGATGCTGAAGGAGCCCCTTTTGCCCGCAGGCTCTGGCCCTGGGAACTGTAGCCTTGGCGGTGACTGTGTTTCCCTTTACGGTGTGAGCTGTTGCCTTCAATCGGGTCTTGACTGCTGGGAAACCCCGGAGGTTCCCTTCACTAACGGATTGT
Source organism: Anomaloglossus baeobatrachus (assembly GCF_048569485.1). NCBI lineage: Eukaryota > Metazoa > Chordata > Amphibia > Anura > Aromobatidae > Anomaloglossus > Anomaloglossus baeobatrachus. Next base: position 516,551,819 of record NC_134357.1, read on the forward strand.
ACCAGTTTTTACGGCGACTCCTAGCATGGTCGGGGTCCGTAAGCCCTGCCGGATGGTGCTGGCTTCTATTTGCTCCCCGATCCGGTACCGTCAGGCCACCGCCTGTCCCCGGTCCTTACGGTTCGCTCCAATCAGCCTCTCCTGCAGACGGTCACCACCGTCTGCCAACCTTGCTGTACCGTCCGGGGCCACACACCCGGACGCCGTCGGACAGTTGCTCTCTTGCCACTTCACTCCTCTCACTTCAAACTCTCCTCTCAACTCCTTCCTTTTCCCGCCTCCAGGACTGTGTACTCCTCGGTGGGCGGGACCAACCACCTGCCCCACCACCCTGGAGGAAGGCAACAAGGATTTTGTGTTTGGCTTTGGTGTGCCTAACCGGGGTGTGGGGTGTGTTGGTGTTGTTCTGTGACGACCTGGCTTGTCCAGGGCGCCACAGCTGCTACGTCACAGAAAATGGTGACTTAGCAGCAACGTCGTTGTCGTCGTCGTCGCTATGTGTGACACCACCTTAACTTATTTTTTGCAGCTATTTTTCTCTGTTATCTGCCCTCCATTTACCACAGAATGTCATTACTCCTGTTTTCTTTATGCAATCAAGGTACCCTCCGCCCCGACCTAGTTCCTACCTCTTGTATTAGTCTATATATTAGCAGCGCTTAGATTAACATGGAATTCTTATGATTAAAGACTCTTTTGTTTTTATACCTGTAGTCTGAAACGTGTTAAGCATCTCCATGTTATAATACTGTCTTTTGGTCTTCATGTGATTTTAAAACATTTGGAATAAAGAATATGATGATTTTATCTTAAACAAGGAATTTGTGCCGGATCCTATTCCCTTCCATGTTACTTATCTGCAGCTGGTTGGAACTTACCAGCGGATGCCGAGCACCCAGGATATCAAGCAGTCCGGGCAGCAGGTGAGCTGAAAAATCCCTTTTTGCTCGAGTGACAGCTCGAGTCTTTGCCATGTATGTTTTCAGCTTTTAGACAGCCAATAAACTTGCAGGAATTGTCTACCACACACGATAATGCTGTAGCCATGTTTTCTACTGGCATTACTGTTATTAGCTGGCCACATGCATCGCGTCATCGGGTCTTAAGACTCAAGGACTTGATGCTTATCTCATTGTCATCTGGAAGTAATGTCTCACTAGGAGTCGCCGTAAAATTTGTCAAATCCGTTAGCGAAGGGAACCTCCTGGGTTTCCCAGCAGTCAAGTTCCGATAGAAGGCAACAGCTCAAACCGTGAAGGGAAACACAGTCACCGCCAAGGCTAAAGTTCCCAGGGCCAGAGCCTGCGGGCAAAAGGGGCTCCTTCAGCACCCATCTGAGCTGGGGAGCGGGTTACCGGTGGGAACCCATTGGAACCGTACACACTACAGAGGTGCAGGGAAAGGCAGTCACCATCAACCTACCGGGAGCAGAAACCACCGCAGTCGTCAGTGGGCCCCGTCCATCCAGCCGTGTGTTTTACCAAGGACTGTGTCTTCGTGATTGACTGAGTGAGTACTACCGTGCCGTGCGGCACAGCGCTGCCCCCACGACCCTGCACCTCGTCAGGCCCCGTAACCCGCCTGCCATCCATCCCTACCTCCTTCACCGGGCCCCGGGACAACCAACCCCCTGCCCACGGAGGGGAGAACCAACATCCAAGCTGCTCCCAGTCATCGCTCCCGGGATCCCCATCCAGAGCAGTGGTGGTGTCACAACCTCACCACAACCGTGGGTGGCGTCACGGACAATAAATCCCCAAAACCATTCCCCTTTTCACTCACGGGCGAGGAACCCCGCTCGAGTCCCCGGGATCCGGCCCACCGCTCGAGCCACCACCGAGCAGCAGTAGCAGCAGAAGCCGGACCCGAGCAGTGGGTGAGCGCAGCGTCCCCTCCTCCGCCCGCGACCCAGCGACGTCCCGTCGCTGTCGCTGTGTGTGACATCCAGCAACGATCTGGCCCCTGCTGTGAGGTCGCCGGTCGTTGCTGAATGTCCTGCTTCATTTTTTGGACATTGCCCTCTCGCTGTGAAGCACACATCGCTGTGTGTGACAGCGAGAGAGCGACGAACTGAAGCGAGCAGGCAGCCGGCGTCTGGCAGCCTGCGGTAAGCTGTAACCACTGTAAACATCGGGTAACCAAGAAGCCCTTTCCTTGGTTACCCGATATTTACCTTAAATACTAGCGTCCGCGGCTCTCACGCTGCCAGTGCCAGCTCCCTGCTCCCTGCATACGTAGCTGGAGTACACATTGGGTAATTAACCCGATGTGTACTCTGGCTAGGAGTTCACAAGGGGGGGGGAGGGTGAAAAATAAATAGTGTAATGTGTGGAGAGGCCAATTAGGAAAAATAAAATAAAATTGATCAAAATAAAAAATAAAAATAAACAGTAAATAAGAAATAATTATGATGATGGGGTATATCATATCAAAAAGTATCAAAAGAGATATCGTAAATCGGAGCGGTAGTTGAGGCCGCCAGGATATTAAGTTTCAGAATCCACTTGGCCTCCGCATACAATAATGCTTGAAACCAATCCCCTCCACGAGGGGGCCTGGGGACATACTCTATACCAGTTATCCTAAGGGAAGAGAAGTCCACTGAATGGTGTTCTATGAAATGTCTCGTCAGACCCGACAAAGAGCGTTTTTTAACTGGAGTGTAATTCATAGAGGTTGTATCGGAGGTAGTAAGAGGTACTCTAACATGCTCCGATATCCTAACTCTCAGGGTTCTTGAAGTGCAGCCAACGTAATTTTTGTAGCAGGTAGTACATGTAGCAATATATATATCACATGAGTGGAGGAACAATTGATGAACGAATTAATTTTAAAATTCTTATCATTTTCCCCCACAAAAAATTTTGCCTTATTTATGAATTTGCAAAGGTTGCATCGGTTGGAGCCACATCTATAGCAACCTAAGGTGCTGAGCCAGGTCTTTTCAGATTTATTGCTAGAGTACAAACTTGGTGCCACCATGTTACCTATGGTGCAAGCTTTTCTGGCTACCACATTGACCCCTGGATGCAAAACAGAATTCAATGTAGCATCCTGTTGGAGGAGGGGAATTAACCGCAAGATGTTGTCCTTAAACGGAAAAAAATCTGTACTAAAAGGGGTGGAGAAAGTGACACGTTCCATTCTCCCAATATGTTTGGGAGAGTTCCTTAATAAATCCGCCCGTGTCCTATTCGCAGTAATAGAGGAAGCCCTATTGAGTACCTGATCCGAATAGCCTCTTTTCTTAAGTCTACTCCTAATATGCGCAGCCTCCCTGGAGTAAGATGCTTCGGATGAACACAATCTTTTCGCTCGTAAAAGTTCCCCAACGGGTAGGTTTCGCAGCGTATGAGGCATGTGGCAGCTACCTGCATGGAGGGAAGTGTTCCCACTGACAGGCTTCCTGTACAAGATGGAGTCAATGGTCCCAGTGGTGGGGTTTCCAGATAGCCGGATGTCCAAGAAGGGTGCCGATTGTACATGCAGATTTACCGTAAATCTCAAATTGAGATGATTATTATTGAAGTATGTGTTAATGGCGTCCATGACCTCCTGGGGGGTACCCTGCTCCCCAACATTGCATATCAAGAGCTGATCGTCAATATATCTTGCGTGCCAGCAGATGGAATCCAAAAAGGGGGTTGTTGTCCATATACATAAACTGTTCCTCCCAGTAGGCCATGTAAATGTTTGCCAATGCGCATGAAAAACTGGCACCCATTGGACATCCGGTAACCTGGAGGTAAAAGACCCCATTAAATTGAAAGACATTATGCCTCAACAGGAAGCCTGTTGCCATGAGAATAAATTCCTTGAAAATGTCCTCCAAGGAACTGTATTTTTCGAGGTGGAAATGAAGGGCTTGCAAAGTCTCCCCGTGTGGTATACTGGGATATAGCGATATTACATCGCTTGTTATCCAGAAAGAGTGCTCAGTCCAATCCATCTTATCCAAATTCTGCAATAGGTTCTTAGTGTCTCTAATGTAGCCTGTGGTACGTCTCATAAGCGGTTGAATGATATGGTCTAACCAATCGCTTAGATTGCTGGTTAAAGAACCAGTGCTGGCAACAATGGGCCTCAGGGGAGGAGGGAATACCCCCTTGTGGGTCTTAGGAAGACCCTGAAAAATAGGGCATATGGGCGTGCCAACAAGAAGGTATTCATAAGTTTTTTTATTTATAATACCCCATTCTAAACCCCGTGACAAAAGAACCTGCAGTTTGGAAGAAAAACTCGATGTTGGAGCATGAGGTAATCGTCTATAAGTAGAGCTGTCACTTAAAATGGAAGAAATTTCCTTCTCATATAATGTGCTCTCCATCACCGAACCACCTTTGTCAGCCCTCCGGATGGTAATATGGCTGTTGCTCTTCAGGACTTTCAAGGCTCCTCTTTCAGAGGGAGACAAATTGTCTTGGATTTTAGATTTTGTAGAAAGAATGCCCCTGACCTCAGTTTCAATCAAATCCTGAAAGGTGTCTGTGGCGCCCTGGGCAAGCCAGGACGTCACAAGCACTACACCAACACACCCCACACTCCCGGTCAGGCACACCAAAGTCAGACAAAAACCCTTGTTGCCTCCCTCCAGGGGCTGATGCTCACACCAGGGGGTGGGCAAGCGGTTGGTCCCGCCCACCGAGGAGTGCACAGTCCTGGAGGCGGGAAAAGGAAGGAGTTGAGTTTTAGAGTTTGAAGTGGAAGGAGTGAAGTGGTAGAGGAGCAGACAGAAAGTGGTCCGGGTGTGTGGCCCGGACGGAACAGCAA